>NC_072472.1:16057970-16305470 GCF_027596085.1 Anoplopoma fimbria | reverse complement strand
GCTTTTACTTGGTTTTCGAGTGAAATATTGCATTTAAATTAAACATCCTATAATCCTTTATATACGTAAAAGTTTTATTTGATGGTGGAGTGTATAAACGCATACCTACCATCGTCCCTCTCTGGCGGAAAGCTAACTAACTAAGATACAAATAATGTTAAAAGCTTAGGTTAAAAGTAATTTAATGTCTCAATGACGTAACTCCACTATGAAGATAACTGCTCTGCAGGTTGAACCTTTTTTAGACGTACTCTTTCACATCACAGCTGTTTCCTCCCGTCCCGTCCACTCACCTGCTCTGTCTCCCTTCATGGCGTCCCAGATGTTGCAGTTAAAGTCGTCATAACCGGCCAGCAGCAGACGGCCGGAGCGTGAGAAAGCCACAGAGGTGATGCCACAAATGATGTTGTCATGGCAGTAGAGGCTGAGCTCCTGGTCTGCACGCAGGTCAAACAGCCTGCAGGTGGCGTCGTCTGAGCCTGTGGCAAAGGCGCTGCCGTTGGGAAAGAACTGAGGAAGAGCACAGGGAGATGAATATGAAGCAGGAAATGTGGTTTCAGCTATATGAAGAGACTACAAGTAGGTGATTCTGTCCCAATGTAGTCCACTATCCCCTACATGCCCTTATATGACTGTGCTCTCATTGGCTACTAGTGTCTCGGCTCTCGTACTGAATCTCATCAGATGATCACGCTGTTTCAAAACCGCATCTGTCCGACCGTCATCCATCAGATTCAACCTGTGCGGTGCATCAGTCCAGACTCAGACTCAGTTGGAGTCTGGATTTATGCAGGATGTTCAGATATGGTGTTAATTGATAATCTTGTTAATCCTCTAGCGTGCTCCCAGTTTAAATCCCCCCCAAAGCTGGAGACAAGACAGCGTGTGACGTCACCGAGACAAATCCTGGAGGGCGCTCTGTTGATCGTGTATGAGACGGTTTACAGACTTTAGACCATTGTTGCGCCGACACCAGTGCCATTCATTTGGTATTCCTAATAGGCACATCAGTTTATGAAAAAAACAGTTTCTTGATCCATTTTTGATCCATCTCTGGTATTTTCAGATATGTTATTTTTTCTAAGTGTATGGAGCATATACTTTGTATTTAGGATATTTTTTTTAAGAATCAACAAAGCTCCTACAGAGTTGAGGAAGAAAATGTGAAACTGTGTTTTTCAGGATGAGTAGTACTTTCCCTGACGCATGAACCAAACTTGTGTAAAAGTTGACAAGTGCACCTTCAAACTGCAATCACAGATCATTTAAAAACAATACTACAAATTGAAGATTAATATTTGACAACTTGTAATTTGGTCTGAGATCCACACTCCACTCACACAGATGGCGTTGATGTCCGACTCGTGGCCCGTGAAGGTCTGCCGGCACATGCTGTCCCTGATGTCCCACAGCTTGACCGAGGCGTCGCAGGCTCCCGACACAAAGGTGCGGAGGTCGGGCGACAGGGACAGGCTCATGACGTCACCGCTGTGCCCCGAGAAAACCGTGGTCTGCTGACTCGTCTCGATGTCCCACAGTGCACTGGGGCAGAGAGGCAGAGTTAGACACTGATCAGCTCACGAAAAACATGTTCGCACTGCACACTGTTTCTGTGCAGTGCGGGGATGTTTTTGATCTCTGTGGCTCACCATGTGGTGTCTCCTGAACTTGTGATGATTTGATTGTCATCAATGAAACGGCAACAGGACAGGTAACCTGAGAGAACAGAGCACAGGTGACGGTTGAGGAACTGAATGAAACTTGCATATAATAATAGTAATAATAATAATAAATTTTATTTGTAGAGCGCTTAAAAGGTACTCAAAGGCACTTTACATGGTAAAGACAGCAACAATAAAACAAACAACAATGTAAACAAGGTATTAAAAGGTGATCTGCTCATATTCATATTTAGATGTCGATTGGTGACCTTAGAGTGGCATTCCGAGTGTCTACTGTATTACAATAGGCACAAAATAATGAATATTATTGCAACAGTAAACTGACTTATTAAAAAAAAACATTAATTAAAGGTGGAGGTGAATATGAATGCTATTTCATGCAAATATATACATTTATATTAATCTAGAAAAAACAATTTATGATGCAATTGGTTATTTAGCTGTCTGTTCTGTAGACCTTGGCAAACACCTGAGACTTTATGATAATAGCATTGTATTAGATACATCTTGATATTACGTTGCAGCCCATTCTGCTAATCACTTACAGCAGCGCAGTAGCTACACTGTCACAAACCGGAGTCTCCCAGACAGGAGTTGATGTCTCAGCTCATTAAGACAGCGCTGCCCTGCGATTAATTAACCATGTCAATGAAATCTTCATTGTTCAGGGGTTTGGGAGCAGAGCTTTCCCACGAGGCAGGGGAACCGCTCCATGCTCGTCAGAAACGTCTCATCGGTTTGACTCGCAGGGAAAAAGTTGAAAGCGAACAGAGTTCGTTGAGAGTGTGATGTTCTCTCACCTGTGTGGCCAGGTAGCTCCCTGCTGACCCTGACGTTTCCCTCGCGAGTCTTCAAGCAGTAGATGGAGCAGATGTTGTCCAGGCCTCCACAGGCCACGTAGTTCCCAGAGGGGGCGTACGCACAGGTCATCACCCAGGAGGAGCGCAGGGGGATGGCGTGTATCTGAGAAGGTATGGAGGGAACAGACGTTATACTTTTGGATTAGAAAAAAAACCAGAACACAAACCCATAACAAGAGCATAACAATGTGTTGGTACAACACTGACCTAATGCTAATGTCATTGGCTTATGTTAGAACAAGTCATGACAATGGAAGCAAAAGAAGCTGTGACAAGTCAACCACACTCCTACAAGAGAACGACTTCACTCCACTTTCACTTACAGGCCAAAAATAATTACTCAGCTGACTTTACCTTGTTAGTGGTGTAGCTGTCCCAGATGATCAGTTTTCCATCTTGAGAGGCACTGACCAGAAGCCTGTGGAGACACAAACATTCAAACTTTATTTATCTATCGATAGACATTCGGTTAGGCTTAGTGTTCATTTTCTGAATTAATTAAAACTTTGGACTCATTTTAAACAAACCTATGAGTCTTCCACAGTGATTGGTCTACTGGTAATACGGGCAAAACATTACAAACTGAAAATATTTCACAAATATTTCACACACACACTTTTTGTGCTACTTGAGTCTATAAAGGGTAGTTCTAAACCAAAATATGCTCATTTTCAGAACAGCCTAGGTAGCAAGTTTATCAATGCTTGTTTGTTTGTTCCGTATTGATATGTAATGTATTATTCCCATGTTACGTTGCTATTGTATGGAGCTAAATAGTTTGGTGCAGTAGAGAGTCTCACTTTGAGTCAGTGCCCCAGTGCATGGCGTAGATCTTGGCGAGGTGGCCACGCAGGGTGCGTCTCGTCCGCATCTGAATCCGCCCCACAGGATCCAGACCAGCAGTTATCTAGGTTAATGAGGAGAGGTTAATCAGAAAATGAGTTTTAATGAACTCAACCTTTTTTTATTTATAACTGTTGGATAGGAGGATCCACAGTGAAGCCTCTTGAGATTGTAACAATATTGTGATATACAATGCCAAATTTGATGATACAAATACGTTTAGATGTGAAAGAATAATTTATAAATGATGACATTAAAGTAATGTGTAAAGCACAGCACTGGAAAATGGTAAACCACCATGTTTATACTGCCGGTTATAATGTGGGTGGAAATTAGTTATTAATCATGAATAATTAAGCATCTATATTTTCCAAACAGTGCGTTACAAAATGAGGAATGTACGATTTGATTTAAGAAAAAAAAGATTTACTCTCTACTTTTATGCAAACCAAGTTTCTCCTCTGAACTTATTATCATGTCTCCAAATCTATGGTCACCAAACCAGCTCTTATCACTAAAATCAAACACCCAAAAACTTGAATAGACATTTATTTTATGGTTCTGTAACTTACTACTTGGGTCATTCAGTGGCACTTACCTGTGTCAGGGTTGAATCTCCACATGCTTTCCTGGCATCCTGTTGGACAGGGAATCAAAGGACGAGAAAAATAAGACGTTACACAACATGTTAATATATCAAGAGATTAAAACTAAACTATAAAATCATTGGACTCACTCTTATCTGGTTCCTAAGCTGCTCGGCCTCCTGGCGAAGCTGCTCCAGTTCACTCATTTTGAATTTGTCTGAGCTGTCACCTGTTGGCCGTGGAAAAACTAAAAATGTCAGTCTCAGATTTACATAAAGTATAATCTCATAATTGATAAAGAAAATACCCACGGGGATTAGCACAGTTTTATGATTCCATAATCCAGTATAATCCAGGAGTCCACTTTCATCAAAAATGAATCAATTAAGTTAAATAATTTACTTAAAATACTGTTTGTAAAAAATAATAAAATAAAAACACACAAATTTTAATCTCTACGGTTTACTGACCCCACACAGTGAGAAAAAACCTTGTAATCTGTTTATGGCTGTGCAACCATGCCTGGTTTAACTGAGGAGAATAATCTGTAATGACTAAGCTGCTATGGAGCAGCCAGCATCTACCAGGCAGCAGATACTGAGCGAACACTCCCTTTAAAAAGCAGAGGGAACTTGTTACACTGTGCAATTACAGGTTGTGTATCAAGTCAGAACTGGTGCTAATGCTGGATACAGTCATCTTTATGTCATCGGAGACTCTGCGGTCTGGAAGAATTAACATGGAAGGAGATGCATATCAATCCGCTATGGGCCAACAGGGTGCCCACACACTGTACATCACATCATGCCTTCCAGTAGGAAACGGCATTTCCTGTTCCTGATAGGAGCACAGTTACACATTCAAAAAAGCTTCCCAAACAGGGGAGCTTCTATTTGCATCCGTGTAGCAATTCAAATCCACAGCAGACGTGCATACAGTGCACACTGCAAAGGAAGAGAGCAATTAGCTACAGTAGGTCACTTCTCCCTGGAGGGACCTGCGACCAGATGGATCACACGGCACTAATGGAAGCCAAAAGGGGTGCATCATGGGTCTCAGTCTCTTGGCACAGCTGCTCATTTAGCCAATGAGGAGGAGAAAAGCTGAAGGGGGGGGGGTGATGCATCACAGATCAGGCCTGGATGGGTCTGACCAGATGCTCGGATGCATGTTTGTGTCGCCTGCGAGCACATCAACTGGAGGGGCGAGCAGATCTGTGGCGAAGTCATGCCGATGGACAGAGTGTAAAAAAATGAATTAAAAAAAAAAAAAAAAGAACCACATATCACAGGCATCAGACTCCACCTGCACTGATGCATGGCCAGACAAGAGGCTGCTGCTGCTGCTGCTGCTGCTGATGATGATGATGATGATGGAGGTTAACGTATTAAGAATAAAGCACATCCTCAGTGCCTGCACATCCGAGGTAGTCGTGGCCTTTTTTATTACATTTTTTTCGAGCTCATTTTATAACACAAAGAGAGAACATGATGCTAAAGTGTGACTGGCCCCACCCCTTTCGGATGCACATCTGATGGGGAAGCTACACCGACATGGCATGACTACATCTGCAAGCTGGAGGAGAGCGCAGAGCCGCTGCATGTTTGACAGAGTAAATGTTAATGTCAGAGAGACTGCGCGGCTCTGCTCACTCCCATGGTTAACACACACACACACACACACACACACACACACACACACACACACACACACACACACACACACGGGGCCTGTGCCGGGAGCTCCGCGCGGTGTGAAAAACCGCAGTGAAGAAAGAAGCGGGTCCAGGCCACATTGAAACGCATAGGATGCCCTCCATAAAGGCTTTTACTTTCACCGTCCGCAGCGTTTAGAGCTTCCTAGTGTATTCAAATAGCAGGCAGGCCCTCGTGAAAGCAGCTACATCACGTATCGATCAGCACCGAGCGGCTGATGGAGGCCTTGACCACATCTTGTTTCAGATGCTGAGCTCCTAAAAATGCGGATGTAGCTGCGTTAATTTGGTCGAAACGATGCCACGAATAAGGCACATCATCGCCCAGCCATCTTACGCTCCGCAGGGCCGGCCTACAGCGGCTGTCACCGCGTTTGATAATGGGGTGGCTACCTGTTAATTCTCCCGATGATTTTTTTTTTTTTTTTTTTTTTGCTGCTGCTGCTGCTGCTGCTTTTTTCCTCCGTCTTCTGCTTGCGTGAAAAAACAGCAACGTCCCCCCCCGACAAAAAAAAAAAAAAATCCCGTGGAGGGTGTTTTTAACTAAATGGCTTTTTCACTCATAAAAAAAAAAAAAAGATCAAATGAAATCCACTTTTTAAGTCCGTGTGTCACGATTAGGCTGTTTTCCAAAAAAAAAAAAAAAAAAAAAAAAATCCTTCAGCGAACAGGCAAACGGAGGAGGGCTACACACATTTCCATTTCTCTGCTTTAGTGGAGCCTCCTGGAAAAAAAAAAAAAAAAAAAAAAAAAAAAAAAAAAAAAGATGAAATCTGCTGCTGCTGCTGCTGCTGTGTTGTCGTTTCCTCCTCGAAAATGTTGTCCCCCCTTTTATTCACGCCCGACCGGTTAACAAAAACATCTTTGTCCAATGTGACGTAAACAAACACAAAAAAATTCAGCTCTGCTCCTCGGTCCCCCGCATCAAGCACTGTCCATTAAATACTACACAGTCCGTTTCACTCCGATTCTGCTTTTCGTGACGTTATCCTCGTTTCCTTCCTCTCTCTCTCTCTGGTTTCCTCCTCCCTCTGCCGACACTTCATCAGGACAAACCGCCTCCGAGCCGACAGTGAATTACTGGCTAAAATCTGCCTCATGTAGAAAATAATGCCATTTAAAAAAACAACGCTTCTTAAATGCGAGACATCAACCCATCAGTAGACCGACTGCGTGTTTTTTGTCTCCCAGTATAAAGAGCCGCGGCCCTCTCGCTCAGTTATCCACACGGTTCCTGTTTTTTTTTTTTTGTTTTTTTTTTCTGAATATCATTATTCAGAAACAAGCACCACAGATCACGCGGTGGGTGCTTGCAGAAGGATCCTCAAATCCGGGCATGAAGCATGTTTCAACCACACCCATCTCTTAAATACTAGTAAATCCCATGACACCCCCCCCACCCCCCCACCCCCTTCTGATCAGATTACTATGCAGTTTTGGAGATCATTTCCTTACCTGGACTTGTCAGTTTTACATGTTCAGATTGAGAAACTATCCTTCAGGTTGCTCATGTGAAAGGCCCCTACATGTGCAATGTTATTACTACTGCTTATTTCATGTTTTTGCAGGATGCAGCACAATGAGAGAAATATTTGTGATGTTCAATGATCACTCCTTATTCTATTATTATTATCTCTCTATCTATCTATCTACCTACCTACCTACCTACCTACCTACCTACCTACCTACCTACCTACCTACCTATCTATCTATCTATCTATCTATCTATCTATCTATCTATCTATCTATCTATCTATCTATCTTATCTTCTGTATTTCTAAATATTAAACTGTTTGTGCCCAGACAACATAACATTTTGGCATTTGCGTAGTCTTATAAAACATGGGAATGCTTGTGAAATACGATTAAGGAGATTCTGCATGTCCTGACCTCTTCACCCTCTCTCTTACATCAAACCATCCCCATAACAGTCCCCTCGTTTATTGTAAGTGCTTGGTTTTTTTTTTCTTTTCTGGAGCAGAGTGGATATAAAGGCTAACAACAACTATAGAAACTATTTCATTATTTTTCTTATGAGGAAAAAGATCCATTTTTTTAATGATAACCTTACTTAACTTCCCAGGTTAGTCCTGCTACATAACGACCCCCCCCCCCCCCCCTTTTTTTTTTTTTCTTTCTCTTTATGGACGTCATCTCCGTCCCAACAGTGACCCCTGGTGTGGAGTAGAGACATTACAGTCCAGCAGACAGAACAACTTTACACCACCACTGCCTCATGGACACATTATGTGAATGCATTCAAGTTATTTTCCTGCTGAACACAGAAGACTAACCACTGAATTCACCACTTCATGTATCCTCCACGTTTTGGAACTTATTCAAACATTATTGGGTGATAAAGTCACGTTTGACTGAAAGTCAAGGGGCGTGGTGACTTCAGGGAACCGACAGTACCTTCTGCTCGTGCAGTTTGTGGTAGTTTCGCCCTCCCCTTTAGCGGTCACATGGGCGGTTTCTGCTCTCCCGTGACACTTTTGAACAAATAATAAAGGGGCCGAGGCGTGCCATGGCTGCTGTGTTGTTATTGGGCAGCACAATCGTTCACAGCATCCAACTCTCGGGACAGCTCAGTCCCTGTCATGTCCACCGTCCTGCTGCGTCTATTTCTGACCGTCCACTGCGCGTCTGACCCGGGGCATCTCCTGCTGAAAGCTTCCCGCTGAGCCAGGCGGACCGAGGCGGACCGAGGCTGACCTCACTCAGTGAAAAGAAGTAGGAAGTGGGTGAAACTGTCCCGCGGAGGGTTCACCGAGGTAAGTTTGCTTAGCCTCGGTGTATTTAAGGATACTGAACATCCCAGTATGAGCGTGCACATCCTGGATGTTGCTGTCTGAATGACACACACACACACACACATACACACACACGCACACATACACTGCGCGATGACGAGCCGCCGGGGAGGCCACTTCCTGGCCCAGAACGTCAAAACGTAAACAACATTAACCCAACACAAAGCTGCAAATAGCGTATTATTTACCAAAATGCGTAAAGTTTGAATGTCGCAGTTGCTGCACCCTCATGCTGCGTGCTATGTGACGGAAACGGTGATTTATTTTGGTAACCGGCTTGTTTCTGAAGTCGGGTCCGTGGACCCCAAAAAGGGCCTCTTATGATCGGTTTAGCAGGTCTGCATAGACATTAGAGATGTTAGCTCAGTGCGCCACAAACAGCATCCTGCAGAGCTAGAGGATAAATACCCCTACCAGACTCAACGAGGACAGGGGAACTAACAGTAGTTGATATGATCAGTGCCTGACAGTATGCTGTAGTTCTCACTGCATACAACTTCCCTGCTCAAACCGCAGACAACTCATCTGCCTGAGAGTATGTTTCATATGATGTCTTTTGCTAGACCTGTTATTGTTGTGCAACTGTAATGAAAACAGCCGAATGTAGTTAGTGTTTAAAACGACTTTTAGTCAGCAAGTGGTGGATAGACTAGATATACCTATGGAGTATCTCACTGGAATAATGCATACATCTGTTAAATTAGGCTGCACATGTTATTATTTCCAAGATCAAATGAGCTGTCCATTATTCTGTTGATTAATCATCGATGAGTCATTGAGCTTCAAATTGCTTGTCTTAAACTCAACATATTGGGGGACAAATTAAAGTAGGAAATTGTCAAATATGAATAGCTGCACAGAGATTTTGGCAATTTTGCTTTAAAAATGATCTATATGATTAAGCGATTATTCAAATAAGTGCTGATTCATTTTTTTTGTCTTGTGACTAACCAATCAATGGCCTAATTGTTTCAGCTCAGCTGGTAAAATAATGTGAACATCCTATGTATCAAAGAATCAGTAACTGGGTGTGTGATCCCTGTAATAATTGGGAGATCATGTGCCATCATGTTTTGTTCACGTGATTCATGTATGATTTGAGACGACTCTGGCCCCCAGCTTCAGTGATGATAACTGCCTCCTTGAGGGGGGAAAAAATGAGAAAGTTGAACCTTGCTGGCACCGGAGAGGGAAAAAGAGAACAAACCAAGGTCACCTGAACACAGAGGGGCAGAGGCTCAGTCCGCTCAGCTGAGATGTCTGCTCTTAGCTTTGAGCTGCATGTAAAAACAGACAAGCAACTGTGAATCAGGTGACTGCAAATACCAACCTGAGGTGTGAGCAGCAGCAAATAACAGACCCTCTCTGGCAACGTTTCGGTGCTTGATGTTTGCAATATTTTGTAGTAAAGGGATGTAAAGAAGAGAAGTCACTGCCCGTGGAAAAAAGTAACAGAACAGGTACTACCATTGTAGTATCAGCCAGGTAACTGTGTGGCACCCGAGTGCTGATGAACAGTTGCTTGGTTCAATTTGCACGCTTGTGTTAAGCCACTAAATCTAAAGCTTTGTCAAAATCCCAATTTACTGTCAGCCGCTCAGAAGCCTCACAACTCTTCAAAGTTTGTGTGAGGCTGGAAGCATTCACGAGGCGGTGCATGACATGTGCTACTGTTCACATGATGATCTTCACTTCTGGGCAGTGCTGACAAGGTTAAAAACATCACTGTGTGTTAATGGGTGTGACAAAAACAAGCGCCTGCGTGTTTCTCGCTAGTTGCTACACTTGATTTGAAACGGAGAACAATACAACGAGTAAACAAAGGCTGCATTCACTATGAAATAACACTGACATTATATGCTATGTGACTATTAAATGGTCACACTTTGTCTGTAAAAGATGGGTAATTTTTCCACAAGGATACACATTGTACTTAAAAGTGGACTGTGTTCATCCAGGGCATGCAGCATACTTTACCCCGCAGGCCTTTTCACAACATGTCTGGGGGGGAAAGAACATCTGCTCATGGGAGATATTTGTGGATAACAAGCATGATATAATTATTGCCTTTCAGCAGTTGATTCAATACTGTAGTTATTTTTCTTTCTGTTTGAAACCAACCCTCATTCATTGTGTCTCTGACAGACTGATCACAGGCTCTTCTCGAACCAACCATGTCGAGCGAACGCACCCCTCTGATCACCTCAGGGGTCTGCGGTCTGGCTGTGAGCGCAGTGGCATGCGGTGTGGAGTTGGACGCCAACAGTGAATCCGGCTCAGGGACACCGAGCAAAGACCCTCGAAAACTGAACACGTTTTTCGGGGTGATGGTGCCGACCATCCTCTCTATGTTCAGCATCGTGCTGTTCCTGAGAACTGGTGAGCGATGTGATGCGTGTGAAGGGATCAGAAGACAAAAAAATCTGTTTTGGGTGGTAGACGGTGGGAGTTTGCATGAATCCCTTACAATATAACTGAGTCATTGTGCTGTAATGACGACGTGATCTCTCTCCTGCAGGGTTTGTGGTTGGTCACGCGGGGCTGTTACAGGGTCTTTTGATGGTGATGGTAGCCTACACCATTATATCTCTCACAATACTGTCCATCTGTGCCATTTCCACCAATGGGGCTATACAAGGGGGTGGAGCCTATTGTATCCTTAAGAGGCCAAACTGTTGTTTTCCTCCGAGTGTTGCTTGATCTTGCCGTTTCAGTTAAAACATCGGCCTTAACAAAATGTGACCAGACATGATAAGTAGGTCTCTGGGCCCGGAGTTTGGAGGAAGCATTGGTTTGATGTTCTTCCTGGCCAAAGTGTTCGCATGTGGAGAGTATGTTCTTGGTCTTGTGGAGGCATTACTTGATGTATTCGGTTCAGATCCTGGTAAGTATTTGATTTATGTTCTGTTTTTAGTTAAATAAACTATCTAAACCTACTTGAATTCTCAGTTTTCTTCTTGCTCTGTTGTAGAGTCGACTGTGTCCGAGGGGGTGCGTGTGCTTCCTCAGGGCTACTGGTACACGGTGCTGTACTCCTCAGTTGTCCTTCTGATCTGTCTGCTCGTGTGTCTGGTGGGCGCCCACATCTACTCCCGCACCGCCTTCGTCATCCTGCTGGTGATCACTGTATCCTTGCTGTCCATCTTCATCAGCTCTGTGGCGGTCAAACCTCGTGATTTTGTCATCGTCCACAAGGGGACTGGCAACCAGACCCTCCGCTACAACGCCAGCTACACGGGCTACAACGTCACCACTCTGAGGAACAACCTGGGCTGTGAGTTTTAAGGGTTCGATGTTGGTGTTGGAGAGGAAATGAAAGAACATTGACAATCAAAGCCACATGGCACATGTACATTTTAGTGGAATCCAATTTTAACGTCTTGCTATTGTTCCTCATTTTTTGCTTTGCAGCTGGTTACTCTTTGGACTACAGCACCAACTCTGTCATGTCTTTTGCCACCGTGTTTGCTGTCATGTTCACCAGCTGCACCGGGATTATGGCCGGAGCCAACATGTCAGGTTAAAGCTTGTTGTCTTGTATGTATAATCACATTGGTGGTGAGGGTGTCATTGCATTGGAATGTAACTGGAGTATTTTGCCATTATGCCATTGCTACTTTTACCTTTGATTTATGTGCATGTCGTTATACAGAATATTGTCAAACGAGAGATTTGTTTAAACACACATAGCAATTCAGTAAATCTGCATTGTGCACACAAACCAGCACACCCTGATGTTTGATCTCTCTCCGAATGTCTCTGAAGGGGAGCTGAAGACTCCGAGTGTTTCCATCCCTAAAGGCACCATCGTGGCCGTCTTTTGCACTTTCACAGTCTACGTCCTCCTCTTCATCCTGGTCAGCGCAACATGTGACAGGTCTGAAATGGTTCATGATGATGTTGTCTGATAGGAGTACTTAAAGAGAGATCAACAATTAGAAGTAATTTGTCTATTTTTCTTTAGGACCCTGTTGATTCAGGATTATGGGTTCCTCCAGAGAATAAACATCTGGCCGCCGTTCGTCACCGTCGGGATTTTCTGCGCTTCTCTTTCGGCTGCCATGTGCTCCATGATCGGAGCGTCCCGCATCCTCCATGCTCTTGCTCTGGATCAACTCTTTGGTACGGCTTGAGGTTTTTTCCGCTCATCATATCAGTTCCTTCTTCACCCATTTTCTAACAGACTTTTGTTTTCCCCCACAGGTTTGCCATTAGCCCCAGCTACAATCACATCAAGCTCTGGGAATCCGTGGATGGCAGTGGTGTACACCTGGGGTTTGGCGCAGGTGAGCGGAGGGAGCTTCCGCAACATGCAGTCCCTAATTTAAGAATTACAACTGGTGTCCTGAGCTGTTGTGTGTCTGTGTGTCTGTGTTTCAGTGTGTGGTGTTTGCAGGCCAGCTCAATGCCGTGGCAGCTTTGGTGACTGTTTTCTACTTGCTGGCCTTCGCTGCGGTTGACCTGGCCTGTTTGGCTCTTGAGTGGGCATCTGCACCAAATTTCAGGTAATAAAAGATCAATTGCTGTTGAAAGACAAATAAGAAATCCGAAGGCATTTCTATCATATTTTTCATCATCGTGTAATTGAATCCAACAGCGATGTGGATTTTTCAGAGTAAAATTACAAACAAAAACACCTCCTCTTTTGGTAAAATATGAAATACTGCCTGAGAAGGACATGTTTTAAGCTTTCAGTTCTGAAACAGATGTTACTTAATTATAGTGCCATCATTGAGTGTGTCAATAAAAACTGGCCAATGAAGTAAGACAATAAATCTAAAATTGCTCATTGACACAAGAAAAGCTGAAAATGTGAGCTAGCTTAAAGGTGTCTTCTTTTAGAGAGTACACTCCCAAACATTGAGATAACAGCAACAACAATACAGATTAAAAAAGCCA
Organism: Anoplopoma fimbria; assembly: GCF_027596085.1. Lineage (NCBI taxonomy): Eukaryota > Metazoa > Chordata > Actinopteri > Perciformes > Anoplopomatidae > Anoplopoma > Anoplopoma fimbria. The sequence continues at coordinate 16,292,072 of NC_072472.1, read as the reverse complement.
ATCTGCCTCACTTGGATTTATTACTATGATGTGATTTATTGGACAATAAAGTCATATTTATTGACTTCTGCTTTCCAAAGTGCCAGCGGCCTCTATTCTTTGTCTCTGTGTGTTTTAACAGACCGACCTTCCAGCTCTTCTCCTGGCACACCTGCCTGCTGGGCATCGTGAGCTGTCTGGTGATGATGTTCGTCATTAACCCTGTGTACTCCTCCGGCAGTATTGTCCTCCTGTTAGTGCTGCTGCTTTTCCTCCACTACAGATCGCCCACCAGCAGCTGGGGCTACATCAGCCAGGCTCTCATTTTCCATCAGGTATCTGGACTCATGCAGACACACACACACACACACACACACACACACACACACACACACACACACACACACACACACACACACACACACACACACACACACATAAACAGACCGGGTTACAGTGTGTCAACAATGCTGTCTTCCTTTTTGGTTTAGGTGCGTAAGTATCTGTTGATGCTGGATGTGAGGAAAGACCATGTGAAGTTCTGGAGGCCGCAGATGTTGTTGATGGTGGCCAACCCTCGCTCCTCCTGTCAGCTCATCCTGTTCGTCAACCAGCTGAAGAAGGGAGGGCTCTACGTGTTGGGCCACGTGCAGCTGGGAGATCTGGGTAATTCCCTGTGGACGGTCTGCGATGGCTATCCACAGCTACCAGTATTACATTATTCTTATCTGTGAATCAATATGTAGGTTTAGAAGCCAAGTGAAACTCACCTTCTGGTCTTTTCATGTGTCTGTAAGCCTTCCACAGATGTATTCAATCAACATGGCATCATGTGATTATTTTTATCATTCTATCTGAGAGGACATGAACAAGCTGAGCAGGAATTGTTAAAGTAGGTTGCATATTATTGAAGTTGTGTAACAGATCAGATTGGCCTCCCTGTAGTCCACAGGCTCCATCATGGAAGGCTACCTCGTGGGCTTTTTCACTTTCCATCTGCTGCTTCTCTTGCATTATTAATAAGATGATAAGTTTCCTCTGTATTATTGTTGCATCAGACCCTTAGAGTTTAAACAAGACATCCTGTAATTCAGCCAAATGTCTAGCTCCTTGTTTGTTGTGCTAAAAAGGCACATATCCTTTTCAAATTGTAAGAAAATATATTGTGTGATACAACCCGAGGATTGAGAAAGCAATGTGCTGACATGTTCTTACATTTGCGAACTGACTCACAATTACAATGCAATTAGATAACGGCAGTGTTGAAAAGTAACTAAGGCTATTAACGCAAAACTGTACTTAAAGCTAGGGTGGGCGATTTTGGAGAAAACAGCCGTTGAGATTCCGTCGCGTGCTCTCTGGCCTCTCCCTGCCACGCTACCTGCTGTAGCTCCTCCCACCGAACGTCAGTTATGCGCGTTCATGTGAATTCAGTTACATTGATAGGAAGACGAAACACGCAGGGACGCACCAACGTCGTTGCCAAGGTGACCGGACAGTCCCACAGCCAATAAGAACGGAGAATCGGAGCCTCGCTCTGATTGGTCAAAGTGTACATGAGCGGTGGCAATTTTTGGGTGCGGCCCACAGAGGCAGGGGAGAGCAAAGTTATGAGCAGATATTCTCAGAGCACTTCACCTACATATAGCTGACTGGCTATTAGGACAGTTTTGCCAAATATTACAGTAAAGAAATTACCCTAGCTTTAAGTACAAATTTGAGGTACTTGTACTTTACTTCAGTATTTTCCATTTTATGCATTTTAGTGGAATGTACTGTATGTTTTACTTATCTATATTTGTTTGACAGCTACTTTTAAGATTAAAGCAGACCTTTTTAGCATTGACTCGCTTACAAAGAAGTCAAATTAACCAATCATTTATTAAAACTTTAGTTAAGAGTAGTGAACCGATGGAAGCACTGGACCAGACTAATTGTATTGGTTTGTATACAAAGTCCACCTCAACCAACTACAACAGTGTAATGCTACTTATGCACTGATTTACCACTATTGACAATCTAATAATGTGATAATAATAATATGTCAGGACCAGTAGACATTTTACTGCAACACAAGAACTATTACTTTAAGTACATTTAGCTGTACTAAATCTGATAAACTTAGCTCATGTACTTTTAGTTTCGGTTTTAAATGCAGGACTTGTATTTGTTTTGGAGTATTTTTACATTGTGATACTTATACCTTTTACTTAAGTAAAGGACCTGAGAACTTCATCCACCAATGTTTAGCAATTATGCTGTGTTGTATTTCTGTTTGTGCTCTTCAAATCTATGTATGAAATACATTTTCTTACTAATTCTCCTGTGTTCTAGACTCTCTGCCTTCAGATCCGGTTCAGCAGCAGTACAACTTCTGGTTGAGCCTGGTAGATAAACTCGGGGTGAAGGCCTTTGTGGACCTGACGCTGTCTCCCTCCGTCAGACAGGGAACACAGCATCTGCTGCGCATCACAGGCCTAGGTAAGCTCTGATTTCGCTCATCCCTTGCATGCCCACATTCAGTACAGATTATGACGTTGCTTTATCTGTACTTATATTTCCCTCTAAAAGGTGGCATGAAGCCCAACACACTGATTTTGGGTTTCTACGACAGCTGCACTCCTGAGGACTTCTTCCTTCAAGATTCTGCGTTCTGTGACTCTTCGATAGGAAAAGAAAGTGAGGGCGAATATAACTTTGGGGTCGATTTGCCTTCACTACAGGCCCATTTCCCACCAGTCCGACATGTCGAGAGCCCACGCTGGCTCTCACCGGAGGAGTACGTGGGGACCATTTCTGACGCCATTAAAATGAACAAGAACGTGTGCCTGGCCCGCTATTTCTTCCAGTTAGAGGGAGAGGGCAAAGACAGCAAGGTGGACGGGTCAGAGCGGACGATAGATGTGTGGCCCCTCAACCTGCTCCAGCCAGGCAGCCGGGATTACGAGGATGTGTGCAGCCTGTTCCTGCTGCAGATGGCCTGCGTGCTCAACATGTCCAACAAATGGCGCCACGCAAGAATGAGAATCTTCCTGAACGTGGAGACGGAGTCCAGCGACCAGGGCTGGGTGGTGAACGAGGAGACATTCCGAGAGCTGCTGAGGAAGCTGAGGATCAGGGCGTCGATAAAGATCGTGCCTTGGGACTCTGTGGTGCAGCACCACGTTCAGCCAAACAGGGAACCCCCCGCGGAGCCGACGCAAGCTCTGTCCGAGGAGTTCTTGTCCGCAGTGAACTGTATGTTGATGGAGCACAGCTCTCAAGCCGCTGTTCGCTTCCTGTATTTACCTCGACCCTCCGCTCAGCGTAGCCAGTCACAACAGTATTTGGCTCAGCTGGAAGCAGTGACCAACAGTTTGGGGCCAACGCTCCTGATTCACGGGGTCACCCCGGTCACATACACCGATCTGTGAGCATGTGCGGCCGTTTTGTTCACTGGTGTTGTATAAGCAGCAAAGTCTTATCTGCGTGAGTTTAAACTCTGGTTACATGTAAAATTAACACATAAAGTAAAGAAAAGTGGATGCTTAGTTACAGTATGTAGCACCAGTTACAACAACCTTACTTAATAAAGCTTTTTTGTTGTTTTACTCAAGCTATAAGAAGGACCACAGCCACAGATCACGGAGTGCATTTTTGAAATATGCCACTAGAGGTTTTTGCATTTGAATAGGTTGTTTTCCTATTTACATATACTTGAACTGGCTTGGTGATTGAGCCAAAAAAATGTGGGAATACTAACTTTTGTGGGCGATATATATGTTGATGTAACATCTTGTTTGGATCAGCTTTAAATCCGTCTTTTCACATGAGACAGAAGTAAGAAATGTGTCTGACTAAGAAAAAAAAAACCACAATTTGTTTGGAGCAATACGGGTTGTCTATGACATTTAATAGAGACATTTCTATACATAATTTCATGGATGAAATTATAATTTCCTGATAATAATTGACCACAGTTAAAACATTTTTTTTTTTCTGATTCAGTTTCTAAATGGTATTGTGTTAAATCATAATCATTGTTACTGTGTTTTTGCGCCTTTCTTTTCCTATATTCTCAGATTTCGGCTGGCCCAAGTGATCCATAGACTTTTTTTTGTTTCTGAGCTGAATTTAGTTCTGTCTTCCCATGCAGTTCTGCAAACATGTCTTCTTTTGCTGTTAAATGTGTATCTTTAGTCCTCACAAAGGGATCCACTTTATACTTGTGACCTCAGAATGATGAACAGCATTTGTTGCTGTTGTATGTCTTTACTTGAAATCTGTACTTGGATTGTGTGCTTCATGATACAGACTATCAAAGTACACCAAAAATGGTTATCCTGACAGTTAATCTTAAGAGCCATTCTAATCCAACCTCAGTTAGGACCACGAACAATGTTGATTCAGACCAAATGGAGGCTTAAACCAGAGCAAGTTGTCACATTTTTACACAACAATTAATTTACCGTATTTACAGTTCGAAATACAGAATAAATTGTTACTGCTTTCTTGTCACGTTTGCTTTTATAGTGTTGCAGCACTCACATGGACTTTTTAAACATCCATAAAAGTTCCATTTAACACATAGAAAGTTGCTCCAAAGGTCATTTTGCATGACCTTTTGGTATCTTGATGTGTGGTTAACAGTCAATAAAAAACCTGAAAGGACTGTCTCTCTTTGACTAAAGGTCATCAATGTATTAAGCTGCTGTTTGTCATAGGTGTAAATATAAGCCACATGTAATGTGTACCTGTATCAACTGTAATGTATTTAAAAGATTGCTTAAATGCAATACAAACAGATTGTGTGTGTGTGTATATCTGTACTATAATAGTAATTTTAATAATAATAAGAAGAAACTCTGTTATATTACCCTGCAGATTAGCTCCATAGATAAATCAAAACATCATGCAACTGCCAATAAATAAACGTAAAAAATATAATAATTTACATTTTAGTGAAGTTTATTTATTACAGTAACCATGCTATGATAGTACACACATTTTCAGGAATCTGTGTAGGTGACCTTTGGTGAAGATTATAAAGCTTATTTTCAGCTGTAAAAGTCAGCATTTATGTCAGTAAGAACTTCTGTGAAGACGCAATCACATGACTACTCCTCCTTTAGGCCAAGATTCTCCTTTTTCTTGCACACGTTGATATCATGTTGGTCGGCTGTTGCAGAGTGTCGTAGCTTTCTTATGAGGAATGTTGACATTCGTAACCAGTCCGGAAGGAGTATTGTGAGAGCCACGTTCTGTAGGATGACGGGAAAGAAAGGAGAGACTTTAAGATATTGCAGCAGCTGACAGTTTGTAAGTGATCAGTCTCTCGTCTCTCAGACCTGCAGTGCGTGGGACAGACAGCCGCTGGTGTAGCTGGAGTGACCCACAGTGTTCAAGGCCTCACGGGCGAACCCTGAGGCACTCCTCACAAAGAAGTTGACCGTCGCGTGTTTCGTCATGTTGGTGGACACCATGAACGGGGCCACACACTGGGGAAAAAATGGACTGTGGTTGGATAAGTTCAACTTCCCTTTATATCATACATATTTTAAAAGCAGTTTTCCATTTGAGCACTGAAAGAAAAACAACGAGTCCAGTGCAGCAGCCTCCAAAGCACAGTGTGTTGGATGAAGCTTCCCAGCAAGTAAATAACAAAAAGAGGAAGATAACTGTAGGGTAGAGTATTGGGAGGCAAAGGTCCATTTTAGAGGTTGAATGTTTGATCAACCGAAAAAAACACCCTGTTCAAATTTATCTTTGGCCGCATAAATAGCAACCTCAAATCAAGCTTTCTTTGACAGACACATTTAAGTGAACAAAGCCCCACTTCTTTCAGCAGAAAAAGTTTAGTTTTAGTAGTACTAAGTAGCTTAGAAATGAATACACTTCTGGTTGAATGTATGTCATAAAAAATCCTCAGTTGCTGCTGTTATTTATCTTCATTATATAATTAAAAGTCAGTGGGTGGATATCATAGTTTTAAAAAGGTGTTTTAATTTTACTTGGCATGTCAAGGGCCTAACTCCAATTTCCCTATGTGAGGGCTTAGGGTTGTTCTGCTGTCAAATAGTCAAGTGCTTCAGGGATCTCTCGCAGACATTTCGAGCCCTTGATGCACACTTTCCTTAAATTCACCCAGTTCATCTCGAACGAGCCTATTGGGACGAGGCCATGCGCGCAGTCTGGGAAAAAACAGACTACCAGACTTTTTGCTTATGCCAAATAATTTACTTATAGCTGACAGAGAAGTTACAGATCAGAATGTATGTTAAAGAAGATGGTAACTGTGGTCGGTCATCGTTAAACGACAGGACAGATTTAAAAGTATGTCCTTTAAAGTAAAACTTGAGATTGAACTCCTCGGTGACCACCAGCCGCAGCATATTGTTATCAACCAAACCTCTGGTAAAAAAAAAAAAGGAATTAAGATTTCAAGTGCAGAAAATGTAGAGAATAAAATGACCTAGTCAAGAACAGGCTTTCAGTGTCTCAAGCATCTTTCTGAGAGGATTACCAAATATAAAAGCAGCAGGACAACGCAGTAAAACTGGGCTTCCTTGGCAGAGACAACATGGCTCATAGTTATTGAGCAGCATAACAGCAAACTAAGGAGAACAGGTATGTGCCCAGTGGGGTGATTAACACCTGTGTTAAGATGTGTAGGAAATGTGATACAGCACTTTATGTCAAATTGTGTATCTAATATTTTGGTTTTGCATCTGTTTAAAGTAATTATGTCCAATCATTTTCACGTGTCATTCCTCTCAGTTCAAGTTGAGTGTCCTTTCTGCATTATTCTTGCTTCATTCTTTGTTTTTGTAACATGTTGAAATAATATCATCCATCCATCCATGGATGGATGGATGGATGGATGGGCTTAATGATAGACTATGTTCATTTTATAAGATGATTTTTGTACCTTCAGAAATGTCCCCCCAGCTTTAGTACATTTGAATGACCTAAGTATCACATACTTTACCTGAACAGTAATCCCCTTTGACTTGTACTCAGCATGCAGACACTCAGAGAAATATGTTACAAAAATCTGAAAGAAAGAAGAGAGTCACAAAACAAGCAGAAGAGGGGGTGATTGTCGTGAAGTTGTGTATTATGTGAAAATGTAAGTGAGCGGTCAGTGTTTGAATGAATGTGTGCACATTAATAATAACATAATGTCTGGATGAGAAAGTACCTTAGTGGCAGAATAAAGGGACAACAAAGGCTGTGGACGGACGCCCGCTTCAGAGGAGATATTGATAATCAGCCCTGTCCCTCTGGGAAGGAAGGGGAAGACAAACATCCATAAATTCATTCTATATTCTCATTACTTCATATCAACCGTTAACATCTGAACGTTTGTTACAATACCTTTCCACCATGCCTGGAAGAACCACTCTGGTAATCTGAGTGAAGAAAATATAAATCATCACCATCTTTTTTATGCAGCAATAACCATTTACAAAAAAACAAAACTTAGTTCAGATATTGTGGAGAAGTTGACTTCATAAACACACAGCCATACAGTAAATACCCACATAGATATCTTACCTGAGTGACTGAGAGCATATTACAGTTGATAACCTGAGTGATTTTCTGATCAGAATAAACACACAGGGGAAACTATGAGTTAGAAATTATAGACAAACATGAGTCAGTAAAAATAAATCATCTGTTGTGTTGCCTTCAGAATTCAGAATTCCTTCATTGCATATTCAGATTCAGACAAATTTTACCTGTTCAGCATCTGGTATTTCCAGGAAATAGGCAAAATGATCAGAGTAGGTCATTCCTACATTGTTGACTGTGAGGGTTACAAAGACACAAACAACCTTTGTTAATATTGTCCTATGTCTATCATTAACTGATTAAACTGAGCGCAACACGCAAAATCACATCATGGAAGCTAATTTACATGCAGTATTAAATAATATTTAATTCTAGATATAATATAGAACTATTACTGTTACTATTTACACAGCTTAAAAGTATTTTGGTATAAATTGGTATAAAAATATTTTTATAGTTGATAGACTTCCTGCTGCCTTGGACATGCACACATTAGAACAGTGGTTCCCAACCTTTTTTCTTGAATTCCACCTACTTAACTACTTTGTTTGTGAATACTTTAACTACTTTAACTTATCTTTATCTGTAACATAAAAACTGTGGTGAAACAGAATGTGCCCTCTAAGTAGCCTACTATTCTACAGCATCTGAATAACTTGCTCTGTAATTGGTTGTCCTATTACCCAGAATCCCAATCTCCAGTCCCTGTAATTGTTCAGCTATAGCAGTGTAGATACTTTGGCCGTCTGTGAAGTCAGCTTGGATGGTGCGAGTCTTTTGTCCATACTGATCCTCTGTTTCACATGGAAAGACAAATGTGTTTAGTGTTATGGGAGAGCCATAAACTGTACATAAGAAGTGGACGTATTTGTTTGTGAACTACTACCGGTACTTATATATTGGCATTTTGGCCGTGTCCATCTTGGTGTTTGGCAGTCAAACAACCAGAAGTGAAACCAGAGAGGGGCACTAAGTACAACCAAACGCTGAATAATACATTTAAGGCAACCAAAAAAAACTGTCAATCACAAGGTAGGCACGCTGTTAAGCATACCCTGTTGTATGTTCTATTTTACTTAATGTGACCATAATTTACTAAATTAACCTAAAGCTGTATTCACAAATACTTGAAACCTGAAACTAATGATGTTTACAATGTAAGGTCATTTTCATAGACCTCTATACAATCTGACTCCTTTTTGCAACCAGAAGAGTTGCCCCCTGATGGCCATTAGAAATAATGCAAGTTTAAGGCACCTCCTCATTGGCTTCACTTTTCACAGCCGGAGGTTGCTGCCTGTGGAAACGAGCAATAGAACAGCAGTTTTATTTTTTCTTCACTCACCTATTTCTTTGGCAATCGCTTGAAGCTTATCATCAGATCTGCTTATCAAAACAACATTCAGGCCTCTTTGTGCCAGCTAGGAGGATACATACAGGACAGATAAGTTTGTTTGCTCTTTAAACCAACAACAACACTCTGCATCGATAAGTTCTGAAACACTCGATCTAAAAAGACTTAACAAACATCACCCAACTGTCTAGCTCCTAACTTGAAATCTGGACCCCAATATGGAGAGAAATTGTTGTAACAGGAAGTTGAAGACTCACCTCACTGGCATAAGCTTTGCCAATGCCAGATGTGGCACCAGTGACAACTGCACAAACGAGAAAGCAAAGGGGAAGGCTTCAGAGAAAGGCACAGGGGAGAGGAGATGTAAGAGGAGGAGGAAAATGTCCTGAAACATCCTCTGTTGCTTCGCGAAAGAAAACACTCCCTTCTACTGTATGGAGTTAAGAATCTTGTCACACTGGAAAAACAAGACAAAAGGCACAGTCTCTTCCTTTAACCGAATTGGGGTCCAAAATTGTTTTTTTCATCAGACAATTGTCAGAAGTAGACACAACTGCACAACATAACAAAATGTTTGGGAAGTTGACTTTAAGTCGAAGTGTGCCTGTAAGGGATTTAAATGTTTGCAGGCAGAATGACGGAAATGTCCCATCATTAGGAATGTGAACATCTTATCAGGTCCCTTATCAAACTGCCTTCACAGAAAGGAAATCTGGTGCTACTGATGAAAGTTATTGTGGCAAGAAAATCCAAATATTCCAACATCTTAGCAGTCTGCTCTCTGTTGCTCACTAACTTACAGTCTCCACTATCCACCTGTTTACGAACTGAACACATTCAGAAGTTTAATGTCATCCGATATATTGATTATTTCTTCTTTCCTTCAATAATGACTGGTTTAACAGAGACAAAAAGAGAATAATTAAGACACCAAATGTATAATTTACATTTGAAATAGTTTTTGCCCAAAAGAAGACAAATTCAATGATTAAAGGTTAAGTTGAGTCGATGTCTTTTCCAGACAAAACAAACCCTTCATACAAAATTTAATCTATTTCCAAAGAAGACTTTCTGCAACCTTAAAGTATGAAAGACAATAAAAAGTATATAAAATAGTTCTCTCTAAGCATTATGACTCTAACAAATCAAGTTTTGTGGCAGGGGATCTCACACTTTTAAACAGCAGTGTACATGCAGCATAAAGGGGCTCATTGGATCGTGCAACCCTGTTTTGTAAAATTAACCTTAACCTTTACATCTTGCATTGTAAGATATTATAATGTCGATTTTCTTTGACATTACCTGCCCATTGCCCATATGTCTTTAAATCCACATGCCAAATCTCAGACAAAACAAACTGTCTGAATCCACACCAGCATCTCCAGGCCAGTCTCAGCAGCAGGAAAACAACAGTGAATCCCCCAATGATGGCCAGCACGTCAGTGAAGGACATTTTGCAGCAGAGCTCTTGACTAAACAAGATTCCCTTCATAGATGATGGTAAATATATATTAGAGGAAGTGAGAACTTTGTTTACTTACTCCTCCCACACAGCTCCACCCATCACTGCGTGCTGTAGGCTTGGCAGACAGCAAACAGGCCTAGACCTGAAGCTCCAAGATGCACATAGAGCTTTCAAACTTCCTACAGACTGAACTGAAGTAACTGTTTCAATTTTATAGGAATAATAATATGATAAGTCAACTAAAATATTAAAATACAGTTAAATGCAAGGTTGGATGAAATAAGAAAAATAAGAAAATGAACTGCTAAAGGCATTTTTAAATTTAAAGGTAGAATATGTAGTCCCATTGTTCCCATGACTTGATGACCAACAGGGCAACTCTAAAATCTAGTGTTAATGTCTTTATTATTTTAGTTTAAATTGTGCTCTCAGGTATTTTACTGAATGTTGTCACAGTTCTTCCTCCATACTGTCAGTAGTTCCATACTCCATACCAGCCCCCACTCTCTCACCACACTCTCCCTCACTCATCTAATCAGCTTCATGCAGTGCACCTGTCTGCCACACCCACCTCATCAGCACAATCCCTCTCACCTGCTCACTCTGCTGCACCTACACCCTGCAGTATAAATGCCCCACTCATTCACACACTCGCTGCCAGATCGTTCGTTGTTTTCATGCTACACTTTCCAGCAATTTCCCGTGGACTGATTTCCTGTTGCCGACCCTGCCTGTCTGGACTTCCCTGCCTTGCCTGTGCCCCGGTCAACGTCTCAGCCTTCTGTCCCAGACCACGGTATTCCTACCTTGTTCTGACCTGATGTTCGTCACGCCCTGGCGAGCAGCAACCAGGCCTGGACTGCCCTGTTTAACCAGGTTCAGCAGCTCACGACAGCCATTTCGCAGACCTTCGCTCAGCCTGTCCCTAAGCTTGTCTAGCCGGATATTCAGACTGTGCCTGTCCCGCCGGCTTTCCAGCTGACTCCTGACCCGTCAGCGTTCAGGCCGACCTCTGACCCTTCGGCGTTCTTGGGGCTTGGGCTCTCTCCCGCCCGCCTCAAGAGACTCTCGCCCGACCTCCAGAGAGGATCCGCTCCCGGCCGACTCCTGGTTCAGCAGTTCCGGCCGACTCCTGACCCGTCGACGCCCCGGCCGACTCTTGACTCGTCGGGTCCCGTCCCGGCTGGGCTGCAGCGTCCACCTGCTTCCGCTGGGTCACAGCGTCGGGCGAGGGCCTCGAGAGACCCTTGCCCGACCTTCAGAGAGGCCTGGTCGTCCCCATGGCTGACCCAAGGGAGGCTCCGTCGGCCTGGTCGTCTTCGTGGCCGACCCCCAGAGAGGCCCTGTCGGCCTGGTTGTCCTCCTGTTCGCCCCCTCCAGAGGGGTTCTGCCCAGAGCCTCGTCTCTCTGTATGTTAAGTTACACTGTGTGGAGATGCGACCCGGCCCCGGATAAGCGGAAGGAAATGGATGGATGGATGGATAGTTAAGTCCAGAGGTTAAATATTTAGATGTGCAATATCAATACATTTCATTTTTTCCCCTCCTTTCACAGCCACCTGTAACTGCAAGCTTAGAATAAATAGACAAGTGGACATGAAAAGCCTTAAAAAACGACAAAATGTCTTTAAACTGCCTAAAATCAAGGAGATGGGGGTGCTTTAACGTAATCTGCAGTGAATTATCTGTCTATCTCTGTTTTATTCAGGTATCACATCAACCAGCAGAGGGTGCTGCAGCTCTCTGACCGGCCACAGCTGGACCAGGATTTAACAGAGATACAGTGATCTACAATGGGGATACCTGCTTGGTTAATGCGCAAATGTAATTCTGCAAGTTAGTTGTTGTTTGCCATTTTCCTTAATCCATATTTCAGTGTCAAAGAAAAAAATATGGAACAAACTAGTGTACAGGTGACCATAGATTTAAAGACATACAATAGAACTTGCAACTTAAGTTAAATTAACCAGTAAGTTAAGGAATCGCAACTTAAGGGGAAAGCCCTCTAAATGTGTGATTCTCCACAGGGATGGGAAGTCTGTCAGAGTTGAAGTGTTAGTGACGTAGCTTAATTGTGTTTCTGATGTTGACATTCTGCTGTATGATAGTATTGCTGTTATTTCTCTAGGGCCTTTTTATAAGGTTTATCATTCTGTTCTGGACAATTATTTAATAAAAACAAATAAAACTTAAGTGTTAAATTATAATTATATACAGTAGATTTTCAATTGTGTCTATAATGGGTTTGTTTTTTTTAAATCTTTTTAAATTTTTCAAAACGGATACTTTCCTTATTGTTTCCTAAATGTTGTGGTTCATAATTTTATGGATCTTGTGGAGGAAAATCTTCCTGCATGTATGCACTACAGTGTGCAGTCTCAGCTCTGCAGGGACCAACTCCAGTTCTATAATAACAATAATACAACAGATTTATATAGTGCTTGTCAAGTTCTTAAAGACTCTTAACAAACTGTAGGATAAAATAAGGAAACAATAGGTAAAATCTTAAATATAGATGGGGGGATAATAAAAGATTAGAATAAAGATGGACTAGGACTTAAAAACATGGGGACTGGGTGGGTGTGTTTTAAATGATGACAATATGGGGGCATTTTTGATGTGGTTTGGTAATGAGTTCCACAGAGAAGGGGCGACGCCTTAAAGAGACCTGTCACCAAAGGTTTAGCGCCTGTTCCTAGAGACTTGCAGGAGGTCGGCATCAGCAGATCTGAGGCATCGGGAGGGGGCAAGCTGGTGGAGGAGGTCAGAGACGGAGGTGGAGCCCTGTTGAGGTTGTCCAGGAACAGTGACAGCTTTCCTATTACCTAACATCCATTTTAAAGTTACTACAAGGATCTTTCATTTTGTGTTGATTTTGGCGGCCCCTGTGGACAAAAGTGATACTGTCTCCATTAGCACCACAGTGTGTTGTCATAAAGATACAGCTTGTTCTCCCGTGTCTCCCTCCCCTCCAGCAGGCCAAGCAATACAGCCTAGGCCTCCACCTCGGAGGTGTCGTTGTTGGCTCCTAAGAAGCGGGTGGTGAACACACATGCAGTAATTAACTTTGTCTGATGTCACAGGGAATCTGACCTGATGACAGGCATGAATAATATTCACAATCACATCACCATATAGAGATAGCTTCTTGCTGATGTTCTCCTGTGCTTATGTAGGTCATATAGTGGCATTGGATGTTAAATAACACTGTTTTTTCACGCAGGATTCCCTGCTTTCCTGCATCTCTGTACAGATGATGCTGGGAAGACTGTGTGATGTCATTGTGGGAGGCACCCAAATTAATTCACCTGATCCATTGCGTGGGGTCATGGAGGAGGCAAATGTCTAAGCTTCTCTATCACTCCTCCCACAGGATTTTTTTTTCAGTATTTGATTAATGAACTACGACAAATAGCTTCTCCGTAGAAAAGTAAAGAATTCTAAGAGTGATGTACTTAGAAATCGTCATGTGACCAAGCACATGCCAGTATCACACTGTCTGCTTAATACAGGTGTGTCATATTAAAATATAGATAGTGTATTTGGATAGGTTCAGATAAAAATAAATAATAAAATGACACTGAATACTGCTTAGTTTTGCATATTTTGCCTGTGTGACTGGTTGTTGGTTTGGGGCTACAGATTAATAACATTTAGGGCTAAAATGATAATGGTCAGAACTGCTGGTGTCCTCCTGTCAGTGTTGTGCAGTGCAGCATTTGTGTCTGACCTTGCTTTGAAGTGATCTCCGTCAGTGCCGTTAGCCATGTCACTAAGAGGCTTGCAGGTCAGTTTAGCACAGCCTCACCTGACTAATCTGATTACTTCAGTAAGGCTGCAGTCAAAGTGCAAGACAGGACAGAAAACAAACACATCGTCACACTTCCAAACATAGCAAAGCGTCTTCAAAAAGCTCCGCTGAGGTCACTGAGTCTGTGCTGGATGTGTTTGCTGTATCATTTATGAGCATTTTTTTTATTTAAATGCTGTAGTTTTTTCTTAATGTGGAGTCCATCTTTCACCCCAAAGGCTTACATTCCAGATGTAGTGTACTGTATCTGCTTTGAGGTCAAAAGTGCAACAGCAGACTTTCAGTAGCTTACCACAGGATATTTTCAGCCCTCAGCTCCAGCACACATAGTTATAATGCCTTAATTAGCATTGCTAAAGTAGGGAGGCTACAAAGATGTCAGTAACGTGGTCATATTAAGGACATCTTGACGTAATGTTCAATCTAAAAAAAGCTTTTATTCACCATAAAGAACTTCTGGTATTTTATCAGGGAGGAGATTAAGGTGGAAAACAAATTGTTATAATCCAAGCTTTTTTTCCTAAATGATGGGATAAAATACCAATTTTACTGAAGTAGTAGTAAGAGTAGTGGAACAACAAAGAGCATAAGCGAGCGTCTGAGGGATTTGACCTGCAGCAGCAGGTTTAAATGGGGCTACAGATACAGGCGCCTTAATCCCTGTACCAGTTTCAAGCCTCAGGTGATTACATGCAGTTCTACAAATTAAGGTAGCCATTGGGGATATGTGTGCAAAGGTTGTCTTCGTTCTGCTTTGCATGAGGAGATTTATTATGTATTTCTTTTTTGATTTGGGCGCATTTATAGCCTGATGACCAATGATTAAACAACACTAAGGGTTGAAAGTAAACCTATCTTTCTTTCAAAGGCAGAGTTCATTGGTTTTGATGAGTAAAGTGTTCCTGTTCTGGCTCAAAACGACCAAAAACTCTCACACATACTCAGGAAATAATATTTTTATGGTCCTCCTTATAAATAAGACAAAAAAATCAGTACAGTTAGCCACCATTTTTAGCATGATTTTCACCAGTTCTGAAATAGCCAACAAATCTATCAATTGAGTCAGTCAAGGTTTTGTTTCGGTTATTTTTAAATCAGCACCTAAATTTACGCTCTTGTGTAAATGATCAAGATGGAATATACCTGTACTTTCACCTTCTTTTTTCTCTCCACCAGCCCTCCCCCACACAAACTCTTCCCACACTTGTGTGGATTAGAGGCTAAACAGGGCTGAGAAGTCAAAGCCCGCCTGTCCTTCCCACTCTTACCTTTCTTTTACCTGCTACCTCTCCACAGCTTTCTGACAGCTTTTTTACAATCCAGACGCTGGATCGGGGTTTCACCTCTTCCCATGCACTGTCCCACTCTGGTTTGGGGTGTGTCCCAGTCCAAAACAGGGACAGCAGGAGCTAAAGAAACTGCTGGAAATGTGGAGATTCTTCATTTTCAGTATTGTCTTTAAGGAACTTGGATGCCAGAGGAGATAATTTTTATTTTACCTTCCATGCCATTTGGATTACCTATGATATTGGATTCCAATAAAAGGACATCGATCACTGTTCCTGCTGTACACTCCCGTATACTTAATCCACCTGGAGCTTGGATGGTGCTATTCAACGACAGGCTCCAACATCGACAATGCTCCTACAGTATGTAGTGAAACTGCTCCAGGTCAGAGTTGTCTCTTATTAAATCTGTTTCATTGAATATTTTTTGTCATTGACTAACCACTATCAAGTGTCATTGTAGCCTTGTTCAAATCTCTTTGCAGCGGAGCTACTCCAGCAAAGGTGAGACTGTTGGAACGCCAAGGATTGTCCAATCCCTTCATAAAGACTAAATACGATTAGTCTATTCATGAAATGTAAAAAGCGTTTTGATGTGTTGACATAATTTGATCTATTTCTTATTCTTTCTGAGCACGATTTAGAACAAGGCTAGCATGTAAGTCAGTGCTACTCTTAACCTATTACTAACTGATAAGCCAATGACAGTATTAGTCCCTTTAGGAGGCCTGTTGGTCGCAGCTTGCTTGAAGGCAAAGACTCAGATCAGACAATTTTTGGCTGTTAAAATGTAATTTTTTAACCACTGAAAACTACAGGTGGTTTATATGTATATTGTACATTGTATATATTTATATAAGATTTAAGACAGATTAGGCATCATTTATGGTTTAAGCAAATATAAACAAGAGCTTGAGATATAAATCAGCCAGACTGATAAATGGACCTATAGTAGCAGACATATATCGATATTTTGTCAGCTGATAAAGAACAAGAGATTGTAGGACAGAAATACCAAACCAAGTTTGAGATCATTTAGAAACAGGGGCACTCTTTCATAGTTTGTCTATCAGAGAGAGCTGACCAGTTCATCCATTAGCTGTGAAATGTTTCACTTTTTGTATCTATGTCACAATTCTTAATTAATTTTCTTTATTTAATCAAAGAATCCAAAACAAGATATTTGTCCATGCCATTTTTTATGTAAAAAAAACACACACATCATTAGATTCTTAAACCTCAGACGCAATGCTCTGGACTTTAGCATTAGCTGCCACTGAAGTTCCCCTCACCTCTGGCAGGTTGGTCAGGCCTTTTGCTCATCTGTCAATGTCGTTTATTTTTTACATGAGCAGCCATTGTAAAGTGTTTCTGAACACAGAATGAGATCAGCTATGTTTGTGTATTAGTTACATCCATGATTTAAAAGTAGATGTTCAAAACATAAATCCCAGGGTTACAGTTGATTGTATAAATGCCCAATGCAGACCCAGTCTTTAATATTTTTTAAGTAAGTCCGGCACAGAATTAAAAGTAGTTCATATGTATTTGCATTCAATAAATGCAACAACTTTATTTTCAGTTGGTTTTTCAGTGTCATTTGCATTTTTATCAATAAACTCTTTTAATTCAGTAAATGTTTGAAGATTAATAGGGTTGGACTGTCATTCTTAATTAACCTGAAACCTCAGGGTAAACTCCATCAATCTATTATTAAATCCTGAGATATTTCAGCAACTAGCACAAATTAAAATGCTGGCTTCGAGTATCCGAGAGGTGAATCATCCAGAAATCAATGGTTGAGTACATCTCAAGAGATTGACTGTTCAAGGTAAGAGAGATACCAAAACCAAATGGAGACATCAAGGCCAGATTTAGCTCCACGTTACCTGGCACTTGATTTTTTAAACTCCATGGGTCCATCAGAGCTTATCAGCTTGCCACACACATGCCATTAATTCTTCGAGGAACAGCGCTGGCACTGTGGGCCCCATGTTCTCCACGAGACAGATCGATGCTGAAGATTCAACATCAGACTCTGTTAAACAAAACCGCTCAACAAGATGCAAGTTCAGGTCAGGGATCATGTCAGTACATTGGGAGAGTGTCTAAGCCCTGAGGTATCCTTGTTTGTGTTACATAACCTAAGAAGCAAAAGCAGATCACACTTAACTGTTAAGCAACACATTTTCTTATTCCACCTTTTTTCTTATTCCCCGGAGGCAGTGATGACGTGGGGTTGTCTTGTCGCCTATCCAGTTTTGGACTAGAGGCCTGCTGAGTGCCAAGGGAGGCAGTCCTATCCAAGAAGACACATTCGCTGTCACGCTAATCATCATTAACTCTCAGCTCCCCTGCTGTGTCTAAAGAAAAGCTGTGAGAGGAAAATGGCAAGTCACAGAGACCTTCGCTTTCTGCACAACCTGTCCTACCACCCACGATGGCAGCACGATTCTACAAAAGTGAAGAGAAAAGGATGCGTGCGGACAGTGGTTGCAAACAATTGCAGTGGATATAGTGTGTTCAAATCATTAGCAGCTTCATCATCAAAACCACAGTTGCCATCATCCTCTGTGCAATGCTCCAGGAGCTGGTGTGGGAACTGGCTCCTTCTGCCATTGCTCATACTCTCATTTCTGCCCTGTCAAACCTGGGCGACCACTTTCAAGGTGGCCCTGGTTGGACCCTGGACTTGTGACCTCTTATACTCCAAAGCCCTCCCTGACTTGGCAGCCCGCCTCGCCACTGCCCGCATAAACAAGGACCCTTACCTTAACAAAGGCTACTGGTATGACTACACGCTGGTCAATGAGGACTGCAAGTCTTCCCGCGCACTGGCTCGCTTTGCTGAGCTGGAAGGTTATGGTGCTGCATTTCTGGGCCCCGCCAACCCAGGCTACTGCTCCTCGGCCGCTCTGTATGCAAAAGAGTGGGATGTTGGGATTCTTTCCTGGGCTTGCCTCAAACCCAACATGAATAAATTAGGGATGTATTCAAACTTCCTGCGGCCGCTGCCACTGTCCTCCCGTGTTCTTTTCTCTGTGTTGCGATACTTTGGTTGGGCCCATGTGTCCATTATCTCAGAGGAGACAGATTTGTGGGAGGCCACGGGACAGGAGCTGGCCTCGTCACTGAGGGCCCTCGGTCTGCCTGTCAACCCTGTGGTGACTATGGGGTCTGATAAGGATGGGCCTCGGAGAGCGCTGACAAAAGTGCGGGAAACAGACCGGGTCAGAGGTGAGTTTTAGATATGAAGATGACTGAAATAAGAACAAAAAAGATGAATGTAACAACAATAAAAATCACCTCCACACTGTTTTATTCCATATAAATCATTCAAATAAATCAGTTTCTAATCCCCCCTCTCTCCACAGTGGTGATCATGTGCATGCCCTCTGTCCTGATTGGTGGCCAAGCCCAGTACCAGCTTCTGACAACAGCCTTGTTCATGCGTATGATCGACCGTGGCTACGTGTTCATCCCCTATGACACCCTCCTCTACTCAATGCCCTACGACAATGTACCCTACTATGTGCTTGGCAATGACACCAAGCTGCGGAAAGCCTTTGACGGAGTCCTCACCATCACTATGGACTCTGGAGAACGCAACTTCTACGAGGCCTTCAAAGACGCTCAGGACAGCTATGAAATCAGGACCACCACCCCACCAGAACATGTGAGATTTGTGTAAAACTTTTGTGTATAGTAATGGTAAATGATAATAGAAGTGATAATAGAAGAAGATGACAAATCTGGAAGAAGAGGAAACACAAAGGCATTTATACAAACATTTGAATTGAATCAAAATCATCACATCACTGTCTCCTCTTTAAGGTTTCTCCATTCTTTGGCACCATCTACAATATGATCTACTACACAGCCATGGCTGCTGAGCAGGCCCGCGCCGACGGAGGCCGCTGGGTAACCGGTCAGATCCTGGCCGACAGCAAGGGTGGCTTTGAATTTGAAGGCTTTAATCAGCACTTGAAGTCTGGCAAGGAGGGTGAAGGCATGCAAGCTCGCTATGTAGTGTTGGACTACAGTGGCATTGGCCACTATCTCTACTCCACTCATGTTCTGGATGCCCCTCATACGTATGGAGGGATCGGGAGCGTGAAATACCTCGGCCGTTCCATCCATTTTGCGGGCAGCACGCCCTACACAGACTCAAGCTGCTGGTTTAGCCCATACTTTGCCTGCACTGGAGGTGAGGGCACCAGTAGTGTCATAGCAGGAAATAAATATAGGCCGGTGCACTGCTGAATAATTCTGTGTATTCAAACTGTCTTTGTGTTTTTCTTCTCTTCCCAAAGGGATGGACACAGTCACCTTCTTCTTTATTCTCCTTGTGTTGATTGCATTCATTGGATGTGGAGTGAACGTCTTTATTAGTCTCAAGTATGTACAGCAGAGTATCAAAGAATCATATCTCATCCGGTGCAGTCTTGATATTTCAAAGAGACTGATTGTTTTTCTTTTTTTTCCTTTTGTGCAGGAGAAGTGGCAGGATTGGGCTCAGCTTTGGAGGTGCTAACGGTGGATCAACAAAGGTAGTGCTGACGCTGGATGACCTGGTCTTCATCAACACTCAAATCAGCAAACGGGTCAGTTGTGCGCTGAATCTCTGGCAATCCTATTTTTGTTTTGCTTCTCTCTGCTGTGATGTTTTTTTGCATGTAAAAGACGATGTACTCTAAGCTGCCCCGTTCTCTTTGAACTGTTTGTGTGAACAGAGGATCAATGACGAAAGTATCCTGAAAAGCCAGCTCGATATAAAGACGCCTCATCACTCAGTGTCCGGTCGCAGCTACTTGGCCTCCACACCAGACAGTTCCAATGTTGCTGTGTTTGAGGTGAGGTGACTGACACATTCTGTAAACTCCTGTTTTTACCTTTTGGGTGGTTTTTGGTTTCACAAAGACTGTCGTTTTTGTGTTTGTCCCAGGGTGACTGGGTTTGGTTGAAGAAATGCCCCGGTGGACGTGTATCAGGCCTCAACAGCAGCGCTGAGTTTGTCTTTGTCAAGGTAAGTGAATGTGTGTTACATTATCTAAAGGACTGACTTTCCATTGTTGCCAGAAAACCCCAAATACAGACTGGTTTGGTCCCTGGCCACAATAAAACTAATCGATCTGAGTGAGTTGTTTTTTCATTATCTTCCTATCAGCTCAGAGACATGAGGCACGAGAATCTCAATCTGTTCCTGGGACTGTTCTGCGACTCTGGGATCCTTGCCGTTGTGACCGAACACTGCACCAGGGGCAGCTTGGAGGATCTGCTCAGCAATGAGGAAGTGCGTCTTGACTGGATGTTCAAGTCTTCCCTGGTAATGGATCTGATTCGGGTAAGAGAGACAAAATGGCCGACATGTACTTAATTTCCCATGTTGTCATGTTGCCTCATCGCTCACACTTTATCCTCAAACTGTCATCAGGGAATGAAGTACCTGCACAATCGTGACATCATCCACGGACGGCTCAAATCTCGTAACTGTGTGGTAGACGGGCGCTTTGTATTGAAGGTGACAGATTACGGCTTCAATGAACTTTTGATTGCCCAAGGCATTGATTCTGATGAGGAAAAGCCAGAAAGTGAGTTCATGTGCAACCACTGACTTATTTAGTGACAAGGCTAGTACCTGTCAGTATTTTTTTGTTTATTTGTTGCTTTGTGGAATCTTTTCAAAGATCTGCTTTGGACGGCTCCTGAGCTGCTGAGAAGCTCCAGTCTAAGGAGGAGGGGCACGTTCTCTGGGGATGTCTACAGCTTCTCCATCGTCGGGCAGGAGGTCATCTCTCGCTCTGCACCTTACTGCATGCTGGACATGCCACCAAAGGGTGAGTGGTATGGGTTTAGTAACCACAGTATGGGTACATGAAAAGAAACATTGAGGTAGTAGAAGGCCATGTGCAAAATATTTTTGCACAGGTGCTATTTGAAATCCAGTCTTTTATGTTCCCCACCTGTGTGGATAATAACATGCCAATTTTTTTTTGCTCTCCCCTCATCTTAAACACAAAACAGTTTACACTGAGCTGAAAATAAAATTTTAAATATCAGGATTGTTGCTGAAAATGCTGCCCGTGGTTCCCTTTTTTAATCATCAATGACATTCCAAATTCGATAAATTTGGATGCACAAAATCACATCAGAGACGATGAATTTTCATTACTTTTTTTATGCGTTTCTGTGTGCTCACACATAACATCTGTTATGTGTTGGCAGAGATTATCAGCAAGCTCAAAGAGCCTCCTCCGTTGTGTCGTCCTGTCCTGTCTGTGGACGAGTCCCCGGTGGATGTGATACAGGTTATTAAACAGGCCTGGAGTGAAGAGCCAGAGAAGAGGCCAACCTTTGAGGAGATCTTCAAACAGGTAAAAACACTGAAAACGTGGGTTCGATCCACATCCACTCCTTATCTGTTGTTATGTGTGAAAGTAGCAAGCTGGAGATGACAGTCCTGTTCCTTCCTTTCACGTGACAGTTCAAGAACATCACCAAAGGAAAGAAGACCAACATCATTGACTCTATGCTGCGCATGTTGGAGCAGTACTCCTCCAATTTGGAGGATCTGATCAGAGAGAGGACAGAGGAGCTGGAGGTGGAGAGGAAGAAGACTGACAAACTGGTGGCTCAGATGTTGCCCAAGTGAGTGTCCAGCAAACGACACACGACAGACATAATGAAACTGTTATGTCATGCTCACTTAAGATCACAGCCTCTTGAGGCCTGTAGAGCATCAGCACAATTACAAGAGAAACATATCCTGCTAGTAGAATTTATTCTATCAATGAAATTAGTCGCAGTCTGTTTCTATGGGAGGGTGTTTTTTAGTTTTAGGAATCAATAATGTGTTCAATGATGTCATCAGGCCCCCAAGAATACACATTTACAATATTGCAAGATGTGCCTCAGTATGTGCAACAGATCAGCTGCCTCAGTTGTGTTTCCAACCGATCTTCTGTTTGTGTCTCAGAGCTTCATGTTGCAATTGTCCCTAAATAACATCACAATGACAATCAATCGATAACATCACATAATTAATCAAATAAAGTCCACCTGTGTCCATTTAAAGTGTCACATGATCTAACGGAGAACCATTATATCCATTATTCGAAAAAGGGAAAGAATGTGGCATCACAACAAACCTGCCAAGGGGGCACCAAAACTCACGGACCAGGCACCGAGGGCATTAATCAGAGACGCAACAAAGAGACCGAAAAAGAAACAAAAATAAGAAACACATTCGGAGTCTCCCACATACTTTGGCAAACTCCAAATGCCTTTACTTGTTTTGTTCTTTGAGCAATATCTGTTTTCTGGCCACTCTTTAATAAAGCCAAGTTCTGTGGAGTGTGCGGCTTAAAGTGGTCCTTTGGACAGATACTCCAACCTCGACTGTGGAGCTTTCCAGCTCCTTCAGGGTTGTCTTTGGTCTCTTTGTTGACTCTCTGATGCCTTTCTTGTTGGGTCTGTTTGTATTGGTCCTCTCTTTGGTTTGTTGTAGTTCTTTCCATTTTCTAATAATGGATATAATGGGGCTCCGTTAGATCATGTGACATGTACGTGGCACACAGGTGGACTTTATTTAATTATTGTGTGAGTTTTGAAGGTAATTACATTACATTACATTACATTACAGTCATTTAGCAGACGCTTTTATCCAAAGCAACTTACAGGAAGTGTATTCAACATAGGTATTCAAGAGAACTACTAGTCACCAGAAGTCATAAGTGCATATCCTTTTTTAAATAGCATCTTAAAGCATAAACCAGAGCAAAAGTATAGTGCAGAGGCAAATTCATACGAAAACAATAATTGCAACAGACTAATACGAATACAATAAGTGCTACAAACTACTACGAATAGGATAAGTGCAACAACTAATACGAATGCAATAAGTGCTACGAGGAAGGCTCAGGGTAGTATCACCAAACCTTATCTAGGCAAAGACAATGAATACATGAGAACACCCCACTTTTCAGTTTGTTTTTTTATTTAATAAAATAAAAATAATTTCACTTCACCAATTTTTACTATTTTACATAGAATATAAATCATTTGTTATGCAACAAAATAGGAAAACTACAAGGGGGTTAATACTTCTGCAAGGCAATCTACTCAACTGTGTTCTTCATTGCATTGGATTAGTTTAATCATATTTTATAAAATCTTTATCATATTTGATCAGTGATTTCAAACACATTCATTTTTATTTGATCTGCGTGGTGGCTTTCCTGTATTTAACTGTTACCTACACATTGAGAGGAGAGAGTCAAACCATGCTGTTACTGTGTGTCTCAGTCATATTTAGAAATGTCACTTTACCTGTTTGGGTTAATAAATTAGAGAAAGAGACAGCGGTTGAATGTCTGTAAAAGTCAGTCTCAAGACTGTATCTGTTTGCGCACCTCATCCGTGTCCTCCACTCATCCTCTTCCTCCTCCAGGTCTGTGGCCCAGGCGCTCAAGACAGGCAAGCCGGTCAAACCTGAACACTTCAGCGAGGTCACGCTGTACTTCAGTGACATCGTGGGCTTCACCACAATCTCAGCTCTCAGTGATCCCATCGAGGTGGTCGACCTACTAAACGACCTCTACACACTCTTTGATGCTATCATCGGACTGCATGATGTCTACAAGGTGAGTGTATAGTAACAATTCCATTTTTAATTTATATTACTCCACTTATGGTGTTTTTGTCTTTACCGTCAAAATGTCTAGAAGAATTAGATCTAGGATTCTCTATGTTGTTGATGTTGTTTAATATTTCTTCTGTTGCTCGTGAATCTGATCTGATCCGGGAAAACATGTGGCACCTCTATTTAACACATATTTATGTCCATTATTTATCGAGAGAATTTTTGCAGTGTTGAACTAGTGGTAGAAAAAACCCCAAAGTGTGTGTGTATATATATATA
This sequence comes from Anoplopoma fimbria, assembly GCF_027596085.1. Lineage (NCBI taxonomy): Eukaryota > Metazoa > Chordata > Actinopteri > Perciformes > Anoplopomatidae > Anoplopoma > Anoplopoma fimbria. The sequence goes on along the minus strand of NC_072472.1, from coordinate 16,267,704 downwards.
TATATATATATATATATATATATATATATATATATATATATGTGCGTGTGTTTGCTGAACTTTTTTTTTTTTTTTTTATTCAGGTGGAAACTATTGGAGATGCCTACATGGTAGCCTCAGGAGTCCCCACTAGGAACGGAAACCGTCATGCAGCCGAGATGGCCAACATGTCTCTTGACATCCTCCACTGCATCGGGACCTTCAAGATGAGACACATGCCTGAACTGAGGGTCAGAATTCGTATTGGCCTGCACTCTGGTGAGCAATATGTCCATCCTTCCTGTGCCTTAATGCTCTCTATATATACGGTAGTCATGTTGCATATGGAAAGCTGTTTACCATGAGTGATTACTTTTAGAGTCACACACACGTGTAATGAGTAATATGGCATGAAATCCAAATTTTCTTCCAGCGTGAGAAAAAGTTAATATGTTACAGAGGAATTGGAGAACAGGAGCCCAAGCTGCTAAAGCAAGGAGGTATTTTTACCTCCTTTATCCTCGTCTGGAACTTATTCCTGGAACAGTGAAAGGCTATCCACTTAGAGCGCTGTCATCCAATTAACACACTGCATACTTTGGATTTCTAACTCTGTTCTATGAATTTCTTTATGCACACAGAAGTTGTAGGCGACAGCTTTAATGTCTAGTTGTAGGAAAAAAATTGCGTAGTTTATATTTCAATTTATTATAAGTCTAGAAAGAAAAAAGAATTGACACACGAAATTGGTTATGATGAAGAGAAGCATCATAGTCGTGTCTGTGTGTGTGTGTGTGTGTGTGTGTGTGTGTGTGTGTGTGTGTGTGTGTGTGTGTGTGTGTGTGTGTGTGTGTGTGTGTGTGTGTGTGTGTGTGTGTGTGTGTGTGTGTGTGTGTGTGTGTGTGTGTGTGTGTGTGTGTGTGTGTGTGTGTGTGCTTGCTATGTTTGCAGGCCCAGTGGTAGCAGGAGTAGTGGGTCTTACGATGCCTCGGTACTGTCTGTTTGGAGACACTGTCAACACGGCATCTCGAATGGAGTCCACAGGATTGTGTGAGTGTCTCATACATAATTATACTTACCACACAGATCTCCTTTTCCTTTTATACAAATATATATATATATATTTTTTTATTATTATATCGTGGCTGAGGTACAGGTGTACTTTGTGTGCATGCTGCCTGAGCCTAAACAGGGCTTTAAGTGAGCAGTCCTTACTAATCCTTTAAGAGTATCAGCAGAATTAGAGGCCAATTTGAAGTTTCAGAGTAATTGTCGACGTCAATGAAAGTTTGATTCCGCCACGCTCTGCACGCTCAATAAATTAAGTGTGAACTTAGGTATTAACTGCTAAGTACACTTGGCTTATGTTTAGTAATAAAACTCCCACATTTGATGGAGCTACCAGAAGATTATACTTTAATAAATGAAACGATTGACCTTTGAACTGATCATTGGAAGTTACTATATCTAAAACTCAGTAAATGAGTACTGAATACTTAAGTAAAAATTTTAGTATTTCCATTTTATGTAGATTTATAGTTCTACTGCACTTTTTTTCTCAACCACATTTGTCTGAAAGCTTTAGTTACTAGTTTTTTACCAAATCTGGTCAAATCTGATGAACTGAAGGATTAATTATTTCTGTATGTGTTGACAAATCCTACTTCTTAAGCTAAATGAACTATATAAAACCCCTCATGGGTCAGCTGAAAAATGCATCATAGCTGACAACAGGGTTCTTTTACTGAGCTCATAAGGAGTTGACTTTATAGAGATGCTTGTTTCTTACAGGACAGCAACACTACAAACATGATCTTATAGAATATGGTGTATCGCGGTAGATTCAACTACCCAACAGTGTAGAAAGGAATTAAAATAAACACAACCTTAAACACCTACAGCAGTAAAATGCAACATACACATTAATGCAGGAGTAATATTAATCCAAAATACATACAATGGTAAAATACTGACAAGTTACATTTTACTACACAATAGGTACTTTTACTTTTGATAATTTAAATACTATTACTTAAGTAAGGTTTTGAACATATAGCTTTTAATTGTAGTGAATTATTTCACAGTGTGGACTTGATATGATTACTTCTTCCACCTCTGCTAAAATAACGATTGTGCATAAATGCTAAAAGCAAAAAGGTATTATTGGGTAGGCTACTGCCACCATGTGGCTTAATACCAAAATGACAGCTCAACCTTTTAAGTTCCAAAGACAATAAAGTTGTTAAACTAATATTAAAGCCATTTCAATGTGGAAATGTTGCTGTTGTTTTCTTTCTCTTCCATTTTAGCTTACAGAATCCATGTCAACCGAAGCACAGTCGATGTTCTGAACAGCCTGAACCTCGGATACAAAATTGAAACAAGAGGCATGACAGAGTTAAAGGTAACATGAATTGAAAAACTTTTTATAATGTATCCAATGTAACACTGGCGTCTTAATAATAGCTAATGAATGCTAATGATTGTGTATTTTTAGGGAAAAGGGATTGAGAACACATATTGGTTGGTAGGAAGAGAGGATTTCAACAAGCCTCTGCCTATTCCTCCAGATCTCACAGGGTAAGGGAATGCTTCGGTTACTCCTCCACATATGCATTAATCTGATTTGCCTGATTGAATCTTTGCACAGAATTTTACTGTAGAACAACTTAACGTAATCAAATGAAGGTGTGAATGGCATGTCCTGCTCCGCTCTGACTGTGTCCCAGTCTCAGTGCATAAAAATCTGTATTTCCTATTACAGGGGAAGCAATCATGGTATCGCTTTAGAGGAGATACCTCCTGACCGACGGCAGAAATTCCTGGATCGACAGAAGAAGATGAACTAGGCTGATTTTGTTGTTTGTTTTTTATTGATGTCCCAGACTAAAAAGTATTACTTTTTAGATTATCTTTTTTGGGGGGGTAAAAAATACAGAGAGAGATCTGTGGAGGAAAAGTTAAACGTGCAAAAATCCCAGACTACTATAATTTGTGTTACGCTCAAAGTGAAATCCAGCACCAGTGACAAGGGAATACACAATCATTGGAAAGCATTTCTGTACTGAAATTATCTTTATTTGAGAAAACACAACTGTCGTTAATTTGTTCAACAAAAAATATAGTTCACATACAGCAAGACGTGCATACCAAGGCTGAATGACAAACCCCAAAATGTATTGGTTTAGAGGACAGCAAGAGGGGATTGTGATGGATTCGTCGATCACAGTATTATGTGTAATACTAATGTACTTCAAGTACTGTATGTATTTCTACTTTGTTGCTTTCCGTATTTGTACTGATCTTTGTGCTTTGTAGAGATATTGGAGAGATTTTATCATGAACAACCCGACGGTGGAAGCTTTTACTGTCTGACTATTCATCTCGGGTAAAATAGAGCTCTCACTTTCAAAGCATTAGCCTTTTACAACAACTCAGAATTAGTATAATGAAACATTTTTACAGTAATTTAAGCTGGAAAGCACCGGAGAGATCAGTCAGGGTTGAGAGATCAGGTCAGGTGGCTCTGAATTTGCTTTGGAGGCACCATTACTCATTGCATTATTCACACATTTGATGAATGAAGCCATATAATCCCCAAAATATTTTTTAATACGTGTCAAACAAATGATTTGGTTTGTTTATTTAATATTAGATGAATATAGATGAAAAAAACCACAATATCTCTGTGATATTGTCACCTAACATTTTATCCCCTTATTGTAATAGGCATATTTGAGCTGATTTGACTAACTCATTAATTAAGTGTATCAAAGATACAGATGTGCACTTTTAGATTTTAGATTAGAGGTATTGTCCCAGTAGTAATGATAAAGATGCACACTGGAAATGATCTTTAGGCCAAAACAACCTAAAAGCTGGAAATAATTAATGAAATCCAACATTTAATGACACATCATTTTCAGAAAATGCCATTTTTTAAAAATATGTTTAACTCCCTAATGTCATGATACTATACATACAGTATCTATTGTTTTTTAACAATGTGTGTATTGCTTTGCTGACATTTTCTACCAAATCATAGAAGATGTACGCAACATGAAACATGACCCAAGCTATTGCTCACTAACGACAATGCAGTTTCCCTATTGCTTCACCTGAAGTGCATGTAGCCTATTACCGGGTGTACTGTACAGCTGTGTGTTTAACAGGGTCTTAATGGGACATAAATGGGGCCTGATTCCTGTCACACACGGTATTTCTGCTCTGCACTGATATGCAGAATGTCTGAGTCATTGGCTGAAAATCTTATCTCCAATAATGTGCTTCAGCAGATTGAGCCTTCTCATGTGTAGCGCAGACTTCTAGAGGAAAATGTCTAGCAGTGTCTGAGTTTTTCTCCCATTATTTTCTCTTTGGGCTCTCCAGTACCCCACACAGCGGCTCTATCTGAAGGTCCTCTGAGAACAAATGTTCACTAAGTCGCTCCAGTGGCCAACCCCAGGGGATTTTACAGAACATATGGGGGAAACCAAACTCATAAAACAGGAAGGACGGAGTCTTCTGAATCATTTGTCTTTGGCTCGGGGATGTGTACATACTGTAAATTTGTACATAGTTAGTTTGTCTTTGTGTCCTGCAGGGTTAGGGACTTTTTAGTAGATATTTCTTTCTGCTTTGGTTCCCTAAACCCATGACACAAAAGGAGATTTGAAAAAACAATGAATTAATCACAGTGCATTCAAGAAGCGAGCTACGGCATTGTTCACGCACTCTCTGTTGGCTTGCTAATTGTCTGCTGCAGCACTGATATTATAGCAATGTTGGGATGTAATTTTTTCAACAGTTTCAGTGCAGACATTTATTCATTGGGAGCTCACTTGCTGACCCCTTCTAACATATACAAAAACTGGACATCTGATGACTTGATTATCAGGTTTCTTGTGGTGTAGTCTTTCACACTATTAAGTGTTTATCACTGGCTCTTTAAGCATAATTAAACCCCTGACGAAGATGAATGCAGGATTCTGAATCAAGATGAAGTGCATTGGGAAAAGCTGTTTGAATGTTTCTTCGATGGGTAATCTAAAGAACAAAATGAGTTATTCTATTAAACATGAGTAGGACCTACGTTTTCCTAGATTTTTAATCAATTTGCCAAATAGATTGATCTCATCAAAATTGAATGTTCTGTATTGTTCATTTTGAAAGTGTTCTCAATGCGTCTCTGTAAATAAATGATGGTTTTAGTGAAGATTGTGTCACTGTTTTATTCTGTAGTGGAACAATGCTATGAAAATGTAATAATGGCTTTACATAATGCAACTTTTCTGCAAAACACTACACATCGCAAACAAACCCTCTTGAGTGTTTAAGTCCCAATTTCATCCTGAACATTTAAAATGTTGATAAATCGTGTGCATGTTTATTGAATGGATTTCCTGCTGAAACACAACCTATACAGAGCTAAAGTTGCATTTCACTTGCACCATGTATATTACCGTAACTTGAGCCAATCATTTACATATATAGTCGAAGAAAGCGTAAAACCCCATTAGAGTTTTCCTTCCGTGTTGGAGTATATTTAATGATTTAGTTCGTTAAATAACACTTTGTGTGAGCTAGTGTCGAGGCAATAAGATAATATATTTATTTATGAAATGATTAAAATGTTATATTGAAATCATGGTAGTGATATCAGTGCCCTGAGGACCTTGTCAGCTCAAAAGCAATTCTTGTTTCTAGCACTAACAGGGGTTGCTATGAGGATAAGTTGATCGGTTTGACAGGCTGCCAGGCCAAATCTTTTTTGTCACTTTGGTGGTTCAATCACACCCCTGGGATTTAACCACAGACAGTATGAGAGACTTTCCTTCTAAACGCCTATGTGGTTTAGCATTTTGTTGCCTATGGTATAAATGATTTAATTATTCATAAATATGTGGCATTTTTATTCAGCTAATACTCTGTCTGTATGTATGGCTAACATTATAAATATTCATAAAACCTCAGTACAAATTAAAAGGATAAGCACCACCATATTCTCTGCTCTGGGGAACGCTCATTGGACCATATTGGTCCTTTTATTGTCTTTGGTGCTCCAAAAACACATGACAATAGGGCAATCAACATTATGTTTTAGGATACTAAATTAAATTTGTGATTAGTATCACAGATTTAACTGGATTATTGGTAAACTGCATTTTCATCATCAGCCTGGAATATATTGCAACTGACGGTCAGTTTGCAGTTGCCCAAGTGGTTGTTGAACTATCCTTACACTGATTTTAGATTTATCTTTAATTCAATTGTAAAAGGAACAATCAACTAATTGAACACAGATAAACCCATGTTATTAAATAATAATAATACAATTTTGTATCACTTTAAAATTAAATTCCTAAATAATAACTAATAGTGGATCATATGCACTTACATTTTTTTTTCTTGGAAAATATGCACACAGGCCTATGCATTTAAAGTCTGCATGACATTCAACAGTACTTCACCAAAAAACGATGAGGCCCATAGCTGCATAAGCCCTGACCTCTCAAAGAGGGTGTTCTTCACCTATTTTTATCCTTTCCTATCCTTTTTTTTCACAGTCAATGGGGTAAAATCCCCTTAATGAATGCTGAATGAAACGACATAAACTGTCAGATCATCGACGTGATCATGAACGAAGTCTTCCCCGGCTGGACACCGTGTTCCTCTGTGCACCCCTGCAGTCCTGAAGCCCCCCATGGCATTTGACTGGCACCGGCTTGGAGGTGCCAGTCTAGCAGAAGCTGAGTCAAGTCGACCAGAGAGAGCCAGGCGGAGACCGGAAACACAGCAGGTTGGTTTTCACAATTAAAGCACATTGGGTTGCGGTCACAACAAAAACACATCAGCATACTCAGCAGGCTATTTAATGAATGTTTACCTTGTAATGTGGTTGATAAAAAGGCACTATTGGGTTCTACTCTGAAGTACCAGTTCATGCAAGTGGACGACTCGCTTGTACTGTGAAGCCAACTATATGCTAATGCTGCAGTAATTTGTATGATTTGTATCAGACATAGTTGTGTATATGATTTATATATAAATATATATCATATACACAACTATATATATACATGTATTGTTGATTAAAGCATGCTTTGACTATCATAACTCTGGTATCTTCTTTTTTGTACATTGACTAGTATAGAACAAAAAACTCCTGCACACTGTCTTCAAAAAACTCCTGCACACTGTCTTCTTCACTTATTATTTTAATAACCCGATGAAGGTCTACGTACCGAAACGTTGTTACTAAAAGATATTTATACGCAAGTGAAGAAGACAGTGTGCGGGAGTTTTTTGTTCTATATTGTCTACCTAAGATATTCTTCTACGCACCTGTCGTCCTACTGGAGTGCAAAAGTTTTGCTCTTTTTATGTACATTGACTAGTAAAAAAGTGTCAAAACTTGTGTTACACTGCACAGATGCTGACCAATCAGTTGGGGGAGCTACAGAGCCAACCTGCTACAAGTAGAGGAGCTAGATGGGGCAGTTTGAATCTTTTCTCTCACGTCCAACTTTGGGAGACACTCAACATTTTGTCCCCTATCCCTGACCAGAGGATAAGTGATAAAAAAAAAAAACACAGCAATGGAGGAGTAGATGGGTAGTAGGCCTTATTCATTTCGACTGTGGTTTTATTTTGAAACGCTCCATCGGAAGTTCTGTTTTTATGCCCTCGTAGCTTGACGGTGGTGGGTAGAGACCGAATCTGGGCAACCTCAGACAGGTGGAGGAGACGAACTGCACCGCGGTTGGACTCGATCGGGCAGGACTGGGTTGGGCTGCAGGACGAGCAGCGGTGGACGCCGTGCACGATCGGTGCGCGGAGCCTCCTGCGGCTGCGGGATTCACAGTATGATACCGCATCCAAAAAAAAAAAACATGCTTTGGCTGATTTTCCCATCCTGAGCCCTCGCACACATGCTGGACACTTAAATCTGGACACGGGGAGGACGAGGGAAGTAGTTGCAATGGATTAACGAGGTCCACACATGGGCTTGGGTTTTTTTTCCCCCTGAGATTATTGGCTTCATCCCTCCGTCTCGGCCATGGAGAACCAGGCAGTGGAGCCGCAGAACTATGAAGATGTACAGAAGAGCGGCTACCTCCGCAAGCATAAATCAATGCACCGGCGGTTCTTCGTGCTGAGGGCGGCCTCGGAGCATGGTCCCCCTCGGCTCGAGTATTACGAGAACGAGAAGAAATTCCGCAGTAAATCACCTGTGCCCAAGAAAGTCCTGAACCTGGAGACCTGCTTCAACATCAACAAGCGGGCGGATTCCAAGAACAAGCACATGATAGTCCTTTATACCCGCAGCGAGAGCTTTGCCATCGCTGCGGACAGCGAGGAGGTCCAAGACGAGTGGTACCAAGCGATGCTGGACCTCCAGGGCAACTGTAAGATATGAAAAGTGTGATGTGATCCCTACTGTCTGTTTCTGCACCAGGCCTATCCTGGCTTAGGCTGGTTTGTTCCTTCTCCATACACATTTGGCTTGGACCATTCCTGGTTGTTCATTGCTTATCACTGGCTTGAATTGTTTGGATTTTTTTTTTTTTTTTTTTTTTTTTTTTTTTTTTTTGCTGCAGCTCTAGTTTATCCATTTCATTAGAATAAATCAGTCCAAGTCAAGCAATTTGGATGGTGTGTGTGTTTTTTGTTAACCAAGAGGCAGGTGTATCCGACTGAACGGGCTTAGACCAGCACGCTATGGGCGGCATGGTGCTGTGTTTGTGCTGCACAATCCCTCAATAAGCTTTGGTTTAATACACCTAGAAGCTGCGGATCATTTTTTCTGTCAGCAAAATGTAATTTGATGCTTTTAATAGCATTAAGATGTAGTAACATTTAGACCCTCGCCCTTTTTTCTCAGTGAAATGCAGCCCATTTCATACGATCGCTGTGTTTTTGCATGGCGCAGTGGGCATATAGCAACCATCCGAGGGATGCATCATATAGTAGTAGCCTATCGTGGTGCACTCCGCTGGAGCCTGTGTTTTTGTTTTTCTGCACAGCTCTGACTGCCGTTCGCCTAACCTACATTTGTGTTGCACAGAGCTGCTGGTAGGGAGGCGATGGCATCGTCAGCGCGCAGAAAATGTGTTTCTGTTGGTTATCCTCGTGTTTACGTTGTTATCCTTATATGCTGGAGCTGAACACCACCCATCCTCCCCGTTATCTTTCGCATTTCAGTTGAGCTGAGATTGATGGGCTTGCCCAGCTTTAATTATGTCATGTTGTGGAACCCTTAACAGATACACTGAGTACAGACCCCCATTTTGTTGAGATTATGTGTCAGGGACAGCCACCATAAAACACTGTTCCTAATTTATTTGACCGCATACCTGTTTATAATATGCAAAGGGACGCGCAAATGGAGATTAAAAAATGCATTAATATATCATGTTGCAGTGATTCCAGCGGGGATCACCTCAAATTAATTCAAAATGTGTCTTGTGCATGGGAGAAAACCACTATAGTTGTCAGTTGTACAGTGAATATAACAGTGACTGTCTGGCAAGAGGAAAAAAAAGACACAATTATAATGCTGTAATTGGTCATGTGATTTGCATTGAACTGAAATATGATGCATTATTTCACATAGAGAATGCTGCTTTCAGTAGATGTATTCTATAACTCCTAAGACTTCATTTATTAAAGAGCTGTAGCTTAAAATTGATGGTGATGAATAAGCTGCAGCACTGTTGCCTGGCAGACGCTGGGACACAGAAGAGATTCATGCATGGAGCAGTTTAGCATGATAGATATTACTTATTAGTGTCACATTCACTAGTCTGTCATTTTGGCTCTGATGAATATTTCAACAGGTTATATGTTTTATGTAAATTTAGGGTGTTTCCTGGTGTATGTATGTATGATATGTTCAGTCATGAAACTCCTTAATTGTTTATTTATTTATTCCTCATTGTCTCCTAGGTAAAACTCCTGAAGACTATGGCAGTAGTGGAGAGTGTAGCTCTCCGTCTCCTGTTCCGACCTTCAAGGAAGTATGGCAGGTCAAGGTTTGGCCTAAAGGTCTTGGGCATGCCAGGAATTTAGTGGGCATCTACCGGCTGTGCCTCACTGACAAGACAGTCAACTTTGTCAAACTCAACTCTGACGTGGCATCCGTGGTGTTGCAGCTGATGAACGTTCGCAGGTGCGGCCATTCAGAGAATTTCTTCTTCATCGAGGTGGGCCGCTCTGCGATCACCGGCCCTGGAGAGTTCTGGATGCAGGTGGATGACTCGGTGGTGGCTCAACACATGCACGAGACCCTGCTGGAGGCCATGAAGGCCCTGAGTGAGGAGTTCCGTCAGCGCAGTAAATCTCAGTCTGTGGGGACGTCCTGTGGGGGTGGTACCGCTTCAAACCCCATCAGCGTCCCGAGCCGTCGACACCATCCAAATCTGCCACCCAGCCAGGTGGGCTTCTCCAGACGAGCCCGCACGGAGACCCCTGGAACAGGAGGCAGCAGCACGAGTACCTCACCTACATCGCGCCATGGATTCCCGAGGGCACGGACTGCCAGCATCGGGGCCAGGTCGGAGGAGGGCGGAGCAAGTGCCAAGGGAACATGGGCCAGCTCCAGCCCAAGTCTTAACGGTTCCTGCTCAACCACGCCGACTCTGAGGCCCAAGCCCACCAGGGCCCCAACTCCTGCTAAGATTACCCTCAGCCTTGCACGTTACACGCCTAACCCTGCTCCTTCACCGGCACCAAGCCTGTCCTCCAGCTCTGGCCATGGCTCAGAGTGTGGCCTAGTGGGGGCGGCGGTGGGAGGCATGACGATCTGCTCCTACCCTCGAGTTTCTCAGAGGGTTTCCGTTTCAGGTTCACCGAGTGACTATGGCTCCTCAGATGAATATGGCTCCAGTCCTGGGGAACACTCTCTGCTCGTACCCAGTCTGTCTGGACATCACATACACGGAGAAGGCTCCTCCAGCTATATCGTGATGGGACAGCGAGAGGGCCTCCTTGGTTCCCATCATCGCTCAAAAGGCCGACGGATTTTGCGCCGCTCGTCCAACAGGGATACGGAGGCAGAACGCAGACTGTTAAGTAAAAGGGCTTCTCTGCCTTTGGCAGCCCATGAACGACTGACCCCACAGAGAAAAGACGAAGATGATGAAGACGATGAAGAATATGCCATCATGTCGCAGAGTGCTAATCGAGAGAGGGCTGGCTCAGGGGGTTTGGCAGCTGGGGGTGGGCAGCTTGACGCAGGAGGGAAAAAAAGAGGCAAGAGGACTGACAAAAGCAGACGAGAAGTGGAAGGTGGAGCAGCCGTGGACAGTGGCTACATGTCAATGTTGCCTGGAGTCACTTCTCCTCCTGTTTCACTCTCTCTCTCAATAGGTATGTCCGACACCAGAGCTAAACCGGGGGCAGATGATGAGTATATGGCCATGACCCCCAACAGCAGCGTGTCCCCGCCTCAGCACATCTGCCAGCCCAGCACAGAGGGCTACATGGTCATGTCCCCCAACAGCAGCAGCTCCACGGACCTGCACGGACTGGGCATGTGGGACAGCGGGGCCGGCATGGAGAGCCGGGCTGCCAGCGACTACATGAACATCTCACCGGTCTGCAGCCGCTCCGCCTGCAGCACACCGCCTTCCCACCCCGAACAGCACCAACTGCAACCAAAAATGTTCAATTCCTACTTCTCCCTGCCAAGAGCTTATCAACATACGCTCTATACTCGCTTCGAGGATGACTTAAACAATGGGGAGGGAAAAAAGGACAGCAGTGGGCTTGACAGTGCTGGAAGGGGAGGGGGAGTGGGTTACAGCAAGAGAAACAAAATTGCGGCAAGCTCTGCAGGAGGCTGTCAGCTCTCCATGTCTTCCTCTTCCTTCTCCTCCAGCTCAGCCAGCAGTGAGAGCCTGGAAGACAAGTCCATATCAGCAGGGAGAGGGTTGAGTTTGGTAAGGACTGGGACAGAGTACAAGTTTGCGGGAACTTGTGCAAAAGATGGGCGCCATCATCAAAAACGTGGATCAAGTAGTAAGAGCCCAAAGCAACAAAGGAGGGGTCGTCCCCTCAGCGTGTCTTCAGACATTATAAAAGCAAATACCCTTCCCAGGGTGAAGGAGAATCTGCTGCCATCAGTGTCACAAAATGTCGGTGAGTATGTCAGTATTGTGTTCAAGGAGGACAATAAGTATGGCGGCGGACGACGTTCGGGGTCTGAACGCAGACAACCTGTGATCCACGGAACCCTCCGGCCTTTGAATCAACCCCTCCTCTGCCACGATAATCCCGCTAACCTTCCTCGCAGCTTCTCTGCTCCGTTGTCCACCTCCGCCGAATACGTCAGCATGGATTTAGGGAAGTCCTCGGCGCCCCTGACTCCCGTTAGATCCACATTCAGCACCCCACAGGGCCCACCAGCTGTCGCCCCCAAGGCCCGGCATGAACACAGCACGTCCTCTCCGCAGGCAGCAGAGGGCAATGCCGGGCACAGAGCAAAAGCAAAGATGGCAGCAATGCCGACAGACGCCCCTTCTCCATTCATGGACAACAAAGGTTCAGATCCCAGCATTTCAGCAAGACCTGCCACCCGCTCTGGTCAACCGTCATCCCTGGAGCAGGAGACGGGCTTGGGATTCTCCCCAGTCAAGTCCTACAAGTCTCCTGAGCGAAGCGGCAGATTGGCCCGAGGTGACTCACAGGGACGGCAGGGCCACCGTTCAGAGACATTTAACTCACCTCCCTCCCACCCACGCCACCCACCCACTTCTACCTCCATCTTCCCGGAGGGCAGCCAGGCGGCGAGCCATCGGCATGGTTTGGATTGCTCTCTGTGGGAGAACAGGCAGGCGGCTAGTTTATCTGGCACCCCTCCACCACAAGCCTCCACCTCATCTGCTGAACCAGGCCTTAACTATATTGACCTTGAACTGGCCATTAAGGAGAGCCCTCAAGCCGGAGTGGAACGCACCTCTGCCGCCTACAACCTCGGAGGAAGCGCCATGGGCAGCAGTGCTGGCTCCAGCCTCAACACGTATGCCAGTATTGATTTCTATAAGTCAGAAGAACTGAGAGCACACCAGAGCAGTAGAAAGGATGGTCAAGGTAAGTACAACTTTGACTTCAAACACATCAAATCTTAAAATATCTATTCAACTAAATTAAATTTCTAAATAATGTGTTCATAAAATGATCAGATATTCAACAGCTGAAGCTCTATACATTCTTAGATGTTATCATTTATTACAGTTTGAGACTTGAGCTTGTATAAAGTTGCATGTCTGTATCGGGAACCTTCGTTTGTTCTGTTTGTAGACAATCAGGTTATTGGTAACTAAAAGGCACCTGTTAATACAGCAAACAAGGGAGGGGGCAAGACTTCTCTTTAGTTTAGGATGCTTTAATGTCATGATCTGCTGCTTTTCTTTGTCGTAAAGTAATATGGTTATCTTCCCGTTTTGGACCGATGATCCGATAAAACAAGGAATTTGAAGATGCCTCTTTACACTCTGAGCCCAACTAACCCCCTAATAGTTTTCATACAGTCAAGGATTAGTCGATAAAGAAAATAATTGTGAGCTGCCCTAACTTTTAGCATTTTAATTTATTATTTGTAAAACACGTGGATTACGGAGTATTTTCATTCAAAATGAGGCTTTTTCAAGATATCATTAGAGCTGAAATTATTAGTCAATTAATTGATTTGTCAATTGACAGAAAATGAATCTGATTAATCAATAAAGAAATAACTAATCTAGATTTTCATCTGCAAATATTTGCTGCTTTTCTTAGTCCCCTATGATAATTACCAGCATATCTCTGGGTTATAGACTGTTAGTCAAAGAAAATAAACTGGCTTAAGTTTGGCTTTCTCAATTTTGGCTTAAATATAACAACCATTTTTTTACTATTTCCTGGCATTTTATAGATCAAACAATTGATAGCTGAATTTATAAAATAATCAGCTGATTCATTAATAATTCAATTAATATATAATTATTACCCTAACTGTCAATATTAATAATAATAAAAAAGGAAATGTGAAAGAAATAATTCAAAACAGGTGAAAGGAAAAAGGATCTATCTCCTGGTTGTCGAGCTGGATGTAAGCTTTTTATGTGATGTGAATAATCCACAAATAAAACCAATGTCTGGGTCTTAGTCACTCCTTCCCCTTTCATCCTCTCCTTATGTGTGCCTTAGCTTCAAGCTTTAGGGCAGCGCTGTGTTTCCAGGCTGTGGGTTGCCTGTAGAGTCTCTTATTATCACAAGTGGGTGTTCAGAGAGCAAAGCCAATTGATTTGTCTGCTGGTAATGAGCCATTTCACGTAAATGGAGGTAGAGAGGAGAGAACTCGGGCCAGGTGTTTATGTTCATGTGTGGGTGTGCTATCGGCTAAAGGATTTCACATGGCAGCTCTGAGGTTTCCCTCTCATTGCACGGATGACAATAATTGTAATGGTTAATGTAAAGTACATTTTTGATGGATGAATGCTGAATTACTCAAGAGATCCATTGCTTTTACATGCCAAGAAATTATTTTTTTAATTAGGGGACTAAATGGACCAAACAACTTGTGCAGCTTATTTATTCAGAGCAGCTTCAACATTTGCATGTTTGATTTATCTAATGCTACACGATCTCTACGTGTACATGTATATTCATAAATAATTGCAGAGTTATTTAAATTGGGGATAGATGTGTATGTATTATACATGCACAGCAAGCAAAAGAAGGCTCTGTTAATAATCTGTAAATTACTCTTTCATGTAATTTGCCACACTGAGATTAGTGATTGAATGTGCCTCCCGTTTTATAAACCACAAACAGCACCCTTTCTATAACTGCAGCCATATTCTAATAATGAAACTCAATATATGAAGCCTGGATACAGGGAGGACCGCGGTTGTACTGCAGCATGTAGAACCTCGAACAAACAGGCTTCTCAAATGTCCAATCAACGTCCAAATAATGTTACTAATATTACATTACTCCACCTGTTTTAATAACATTTTAATTAGACGCTCAAATAAAATGTTTATTAAAAAAAAAACACAATTAGATTAAGATCATTAATGATGCCCCATGTTTTAATTGCTGTATCGTCACATCTGCTTTATGAGCAGTGTTCATGTAAATGTGGTAGAAGACTTCTCGGCTCTGCTGATGCAGTTTATTGTTTTGGCAAGATGCAAAGACAATGATGTAACTTAAATCCTCCAGTTTGTCTGATGGAAATGTAAATGGTTAATTACCTTTATCTGATCCACTTCCAGCGATATGAGATGTTATTAGTGAACAAGACGGCAGACTACCCATGTTCTCACATTCATGAGCTTCATGCAGGAAAATAAACCAGACTGCCTGAATCGTTTTACTCTTTTAAACAGTATAAAATTGTAATAATGGATATCTGCATAAAAAAACAAAAGAATACAAATGCAGTGAAAGGCAGAAAATGTACCTTTTTAACACAGCAATATGAGCACAGAGTGTTGAGGTTGCAGTCAATCATTTCACTCTGAAAGTGGATGGAGCAAGCTGTAAAACTGACTCAAACTACAGGTTGATTTATAAACACTTATGTCTGAGCTAACTATGGTTATCCTTTAATAAAGTGGTTTTCCAAGGCGATTCTTCTCATCTTTTTAACTCCAAGAGAAACAAGTCTTTGCAGATAATCATAACTGAGATATTTGCTTGGTAGTGACTTTATATTGCTGACATGATCAGAACTAGAGCAGTGTTTGTTTAGGTGGCTCATTCAAAAGGATCAACAGGTCAAAATCCCTGCAACGCAAAGACACAAGGCACATAATATTGACATCTGCAACAGTGTGCATGAGACTCCAATCAGTAAAATCCTTTTAATAAGATACCACGCGTCATGTGATATTTACCCAAGAAGCTAGCAGGAGCTCAAACTCAATATGATGTGGAGAATATATAATCTAAACTGCTTCCATTCTGTAACATTCTGTGTGGGGAGATTTAAATTTGATTTTCTGTGGATTCATATGCAAACTATAATGATTAACACAAATTATTAGAAAAAAGTAGAAAAAACAATGTTTAGAAAATGTGTGATTTTAATTATTTCCTGCTTTGGATTCTCTTCTTTCAGATTGTTGATCTCCAACAGTCTGTGAGGGGACAGTCGGCTGCCCGAGCTGTTGCCAAAACACTACTGTACACCGGAGTCTGAACACTGAAAACCCTGGAAAACTCATCCCCATCCTGTCGGCTGTTTTCTGTCAACCAAATGTGTGCCAAACACACCCACCACACACACACACACACACACACACACACACACACACACACACACACACACACACACACACACACACACACACACACACACACACACACACACACACACACACACACACACACAAATACGCATAGGGTAAGGGAAAAGGTTTTGTTTTGGCCTTGATTTGAACAAACAATGACATTTGATCACCTTTTAGCTTAATACAGACACAGGATGACAATTTGATATGTGATTGTGTGTGACTTCTCAGGTGGCCATTCTGGCAATAAAAATGACCATCTGTGCATCTTAAGTTTAAACACATTGTGATTGGTAAATGAGCCAATCTTTTTTGAACTATCGTAAATCAATTCCAGCTTTACTGAGCTGGAGTGTTTATTTATTCAGTGCCAAACTTGAGGTTAATGTTTTTATATTTCATCCTTTGTCCATGTGTATTAAGTTAAATAGTCATCAGGTGTCATTTTGACTAAAATAGGAAGGAAATACAAATTGGCAGAAGTTTTATAGACTCACATGCGCTGTCACTGCTAACACATTTAATTTATAACATACAGTTGCCGAAAAAAACCTTTATACTTCTTAACCACTTTTCTTGTGCTACTGCTTCATTTCTGAGGTAAAATTAAGTTAAAGTAATTGACAATGAAATGATGATATACAAATGAAATTTAGATATGATATTTCAGTTTTTCATTCATTTCAGTTTTTCAACCAAGAATAAATTGGTTGTGTCAAAATCCCACACATCTGTATGAACTACACAAGAGTGTAAACGTGTATTAAATAAGATATCATAGGATTACAATTTCATTTTCACACCGCAGTCGACATCACACTGTTGTACTCGGAGATGAGCTTTAGGTTGCAGCTGAGGGATGAGAACAATAGCTTTCTTTTTATCCTTTCAAAATTGTCATAATGTAATTCAGTGTTTTCCTACACAGAACACACAGAAGTTTTATCCCTAAAGCTTTTCGATGTGCACTCACACAGGAAACTTGTTTATACAGCCCCAGCTTTGATTATGCACAAACTAATCATGTCCCGTCACGTCCTGTGGCTGATCCTCATATGCTGCAGGTATTATTAGTCAATGTATTTCAGTGATATGTTGGATATTTGGTTGATTCATTTATACGGCCGGGATTTAAGGGAAAGTTAACCGATCATCTGTCGGCTCAGTGGGTATTGTGCCCTTTTTTATAAAATTTCTCCACTGAGTTACATTATGAAATTATTGTTTTTTATCTCAAAATACAAGTTACCATATTTACATACACACTAACACTTTAAACCTGCCGTTACTGCATAAAATAGAAAAACAATAATTTAATTTGCTCAAAGCAGATGAATGGATAAACAACAATGTGTTTATTCATTATTCACAGTATACAACTTTGCATAAAAATGGACAAATTAACATATTGTTCTTCTGCTATGCATTTAAACAGCTTAATCAAATTGGCTTCAAACACGCAGTAAGGACAATAATTAGATTGTGTGTATGTAAATGTCCTCACTGAGGGGACCTGATAACAGACTTTTGTAAAGAAAACATTTTTAAACAGCTTAGGGACTGTATGAAAAATTATTGGGGTATGGAGGGGGCCAATCTTATTTATAATTTTATGAAAAATTACAATCTCATAGCCCACACATCTAAGTAGAATATATGTTTTTTGACAACCATAGCACAATGGTGAATATTCTAGCCACTCTTTATTTATTACACCAAGAATAAATCTTCAGATGTTCAATATGCCCATATATGAAGTCATACATATAGCAATTATAGGATACAAACACTAGACTTTTTCTCAACTTGAATTTTCAAACTTCACCCAACTGTATAAATTATTTTTTAAGATTGTGTAGCACTTGAGTTGACACTGACCAAATAAGATCTGAAATGATTGCATATTGAACCATTTTGTAGCACAAAAAAGTCAAAGTGTAATATTTTTTTGGGCAACTGAGCTTCATTATAACTGTATATTATACTATAGTATATACTACAGTATACAAGTAGAATGACTATAGTACTATGCTCTAGTCTGTTTTCCTCATTTGCATAACAGTTAACACAATTCTAATATAAAGTGACACATTACAATGGTATATAAAATATACAGTATACATATAATGATTAATACTATATAGCCTAGATATCTATATACTCTTTTATAAAGTGCCTCATTTTTGATTGTAGCTGTTTTTACACAGGTAATCTTAAAATGGGTTGTGAAAAAGGGAAAAAAAAGAGTTGTTTCTCTCATGATTCTAAATTGTGAATATGTTGAACTTATCAGAAGACAGACCGGACATTTATATTGATATCAGTCAGCCATAATCAAATTGCCTTACTGTGTTTATCAGAAACATGAAAAAAATAGTTTTCTTTTTTTGCAGTGCCTAACACTTCAGCCACAATGTAAGCACTCACTCGCTCTTTTGTTTGGCTTCATCACGCTGAGGTTTGGCCAAAAAAAAAAAAAAAAAAAAGACCATCTCTGTTTCACACCCTGGGACGCATCCACTCCAGGCCCTAATTTATATTTTAATTTTTAACTGTCCACTACCAACCAGCCACTTGTTCAGCATAAGAGCTGACGCCCTGTTTCAGATGGGACATTCCATCTGAAGCTGATTATCAGTGGACACTTTGCAGCCGATAGGTTGCAGAGAGAAAATGTAACAAATGCATCTTGTACATGAGGATTCTGCATTGTATAGATTTTGATGTCAAATCATATTTTTAATGACTTTCCCTGTTTTTACACCAAGAAGAATGCAGTTGCCAGTGTCTTGTATATAAAATAAGTTGTCCACTTCTTACTCAATATAACACAGAAGATGAAAGTTGTGCTCGAATTCACTTGCAGTAAATTTTGAACCCCAAAACAATCATGAAAGAAGGCGATTAAAACCGCCTGTACTGCTGTCTGACTGCTGAGCGGGGCTAAAAACGGAATTAACACGCTTGTGTATTGCTATTATTACTAGGATGTGGATTATCTGGACGTGGATTCAGTTCCCAGAAGGTGTGAATCTTGCTACTTCTCTTTCCTTTCCTTTACCACTCAAACACTGGACTCTATGAGACAGTGCCATTTCTTCTCTAACTCACTACTTTCTCATTTATTCCATTGATAACAGTCTGCTGCTGTCAACTAAATGCCAAAAAAAACCGTCTGACAACAATTCAAAAGTCAACTATAAAGATCATTTTCAAAGAGTAAGTACACAGATCAGCCATAGAGCTGATTTAAAAAAAAAGTTTTCATCTGGACAGCCACTGGGCCAAAAGAAGTGTTTTTGTTAAGGTAGTGTGACTTATGGTTTATGTCTGGTTACTGTATCCAGAGCCGCTGGTGGAGAGTTTGGCCATTGTTGCGTCATAAGTGATACTGTATATTGAATCAGGACGTGTTGGTATGCAACTAAATTGTCCACTGGACATGGTGTTGCAGTGCTAAACACATTGCGTTGACCAACTCTTTCAACGCAGCGCTCTGGCTGTGTGTATACAGGGTACAAACGAAGAAGGCTTTCTTGATGTATTTTTCAACACTGGTAGCTTTTCCCACATTTAGATTGAGTTTTTTATTTGGCTAACCAAATAATGTTGACCCTTTGGCAGATATTAAAAGTTTCACTGCACTTGCACGCTGATACACATAAAATCAAATTTGAGTGTTTTAATCCTGGAGGTAAAAAGGTTGAGATATTTACTCAGACCTCAACTCACATCTGAGAGGACACTCAAGTGCCTGGCTGTGACTACTGGTTTCTGATCATTAATCAGTTATGTTTGAGTTCTCTTAATGCGTAGTTAGACCTTTCAAACCAGCTCCTGGAAAAACAAGTCTTCCACAAATTTCTTTAGAATTCAATTCAGCACCTGGGCAGCATTTCGTTTGCAAAGGACGTGTGTCTGGTGCCAAAGTTGTATGTGAATGGTGATCTCTGAGGACTGTGATGCTAATACAAAGTTTAATTTGTTTTTTTACAAATTCGTCAGGCACTTATCAGTCAATGTTTTTAATCCTATGACGTAAAAACTGTATGTTGATTGAGCGCAGCCCACTACTGCCAACAGTTTGTGCTCAACACTGAGAACTTTATTGCCAAACTCTTGTATAACAAATCCATACGACTACATGGACTAGTTCCAGTTTTATAACTTGTGTTACTCTTCGGTTGAAGTGACCTTTTATAATCTCTTTGTTATTCCCTTCAGTGTAACTCTTCTAATTGGGGATTACTGAGATTCTCTGACTGTACTTCATAATCTCAATTTCGGGCAGACGTAACAGTTGGCAGTAGAGCCCGTTGGGGAGTCTGAGAAGGGTTCAGGATATTAGTGACGTCAAACGGGAGGAATGCATGAATTAAAGCTGTGGATTTGGGTAAATATAATTTCATGTATTGTGTATTCGAAAACTACTTTTACAGCGTGAGGTTCTCTGCAGTGTTTCCACTTCTCATGACACACGGCGGTCGTATGGAAACGCTTCTCATGTACAAATCAACAGAATTCTGCCAAGTGTTTAATGAAATGCAGTGACTTGTGTTGTCTCTTCAGAATAATTTTTGACAGCTTGTTGAAAACGAGGCACATAAATTGCTCATCAGACTCTAACTGTGGGAAATGATACTGTATGTACAATCAGGATAGCGAATTATAATTACAATGGAAAGAGCATTGTATGTATTTTAAAGCTATTGATACTACTTTGATAAAATGCAAACCAACAGAACAGGAACTATAGGTATGTAAAGTATACTGTGTATAGAGGAGTTTGCTCCAGGGGAGGGTTGGGCATGGGGATCATTCTGTTCACGGCAAAAATTGTTTTAAACAGAATATTGATGATTCTTGTCTGTGATGTAGACAGCGTCAATGTTTTTTTTTTGATAAAAAGGCAAAGTGATATGAAAATTGAAAAATGTGTCTCTTTTATTGACTGCATGCCTGTTGATCTATAAAGTCCACATTAATCAGGTGTTTCAACATTTATTCAAGTGAGTCTAGACTGTTGTAAGCCATCGCTGGTCTGAGTTTTTAAGGATAAGCCTGTGGACAGAGGGCACATGTATTTAATCCCAGGATACTCCGTTAAAACAGATGGTTTTGTGGCAGAATTTAAGTTCGGAGGGGATTAACAACAATGTGACTTTGTGGTTTTGTAATATCTTTGTTGTTTGACGAGTATTTTTTTTCATCAAATCGCCAATCTACGGGTGAAGAGATTAATACACGAGGAGGGAAAATTGCTTTTTCCCATGAGATCATTGAAATGACCTATGAGCAAAGCAATGTGTATATATAATGCATCAAAATGTAAGGGAATGAATACTGTTTTTCCAACAGCTCAACGCTACCTCCTAGTGCCTTTGATTTTCCACACACAACACAAATTAAATAAAATGGCATTTTATTTTTTCCATCCTTAGGCTAAAAATGAGTCAGATAACGGAAATAACATTAAAACAATCTTGTCTGAACTAATAGAGTGCACAAAACAAAGTGTGAAAAGGCTACAACCGCAGACAAAAAGCCCTTGTAACGTTTGTGGCGACCTCTCTCTTCCACTAGGGGCTGTGTCCTGTTTGCTGTCTCTTTTCTATCTTTTAGGATATTGATCGTCAGCTGATGAGCCACACATGAACCTGATGTGAGTTTCAGCTTTAAAGACTCACCACCTGAACATTGACGGTCTCTTCCTTTGCTGACGCGGCTGCTGTTTAGTTTAGTTTCCACACATGTTGACATTACTGATTACTGACTCTTCATGTGTGTTTAGTTTATGTATTATTTCAATAAATGTGTTTATTTATTACTTTTAACCCAACAGGTCTTATGTTGCAGCCTTTGAGCCATTTTCTGCTTTTATTGATCTATATATTATCTAACATTTATTTAATTTATATACATCGTTTTCAAAAGATGTTTCCAATGCTGATGGGGCTACTCCTTAAATAGTCTTGTTTTTAACATGACACTGAAGGAAAAACAAAGGTGTAAATAATAACATTAATGATGGCTGAATTCCATTTAGCTAATTCAGTATCAGGGTCCTCTGTACGCTGGCCCACTGTCACACCACAAATACAACAGAGCCATTGTTAGTGTTATTAGCAACACCTGTGCTTTTCCTGCTATGATTAGTCAAAATGTCAATGCAGGGAGGAAGGCCTATTATTCCCAAAAGATGATTCCTGATAGTAGCACGATAGCGTCCCTATTGTAATAACACCGAACAAAAAAGGTCAAACCAAATGTATAGATGTTTAATAACCTATTGGCTTGGAAAACATATAACCCACAGAAAGTCTGTACTGTCAATGTAACACAACAAAACTTGAAGGTGATATTGTGTCCAACTGTAGCTCACTGAACTTTTAATACATGTTTACCATGAGTACAATAGTAACATTACACTTGGCAGTTATAATTTAAATAAGTATATTTACAAGCTTAACTATTTAACAATTTGAGAAGAATCAGTCATTGCTTATTTGTTAAAAAAAATTGAGAATGATTACAGCTTTACAAGAGAAATACAAAAGTACAAACCATGTGTGAAACTTCTTTTTTTTAAGTATTAAGCTGGCCTTGGTGTGACCTTTCAGCAAAAAGAAAACTACATAATTTAATTGCACAGTAACCCTTAGTCAGTGCTTATGAGTGGATGACTAGGGCTTGGTTCCAAATCAGGTAGTAAAGATGCTTTTATCAGGCAATTTTCTCCCCTGTAGTTTCCCCTGAGCTAGGATAATGTTAGTACACATCAATCCTTTAAAACAAGCCTATATCGATGCTGTGTATATATTTGGAATCAGGTGGATGCAACATAATGTCCTTGGTTGGGAGGTAAAACAAAAATCTCTGGAAAGATTGGATTTTTTACATTTTTAAAATCAACCAGCAGGGGGTCCTGTATCATCTTCTGAGGAGAGTTTACTATGGAAAACAATAGAGAAGGTGAACCGGAAGCTTTAACGTTCACGGTCCATATCATAGATCCTAATGTGAGATCATCACTCAGCAGCTGTGAGGGGAAATAAATGAACTGCAGCTGTTTCCGAATTATTCCTCACAATATACAGATGTTATTAAATGTGTTGTGTTTCGTGCACTATTTCCACTTCAAGAGTCTTCAGCATTATTATTAGTGATATTTATTTCACAACATACAGAACAGAACGAGTGACTGGAGAGTAAAGCGAAGGTGGTTTTGGTGCAGTGAATTTCTAGCGGAGTGGGACGTCCTCATCTCGGCACACATGAGACAACCTCTCTCTCCTCATCACTTTTATCACTGATGGCCTTGGAAATACCACATTAGTGTTCATGTTGCAAATAAGATAAAAACAAGTTAAACTGTGGTTGTTTGCTGTGGTAGCGGGCACTAGCATGCAGTCACCCGCGGACGATGTTATCTTCTGTCAGCAGCTCACTGGGTTAACGTTACATACAGACTCTAACGTTGTCCTCATCTGAACTCGTCGATATCCTGTAAGGTTTGTATTCATTTGAAATTATTAACACTCTTTTAGCTCTTTGCTTTTGCACTGAAAAAGTTTTTTTTAAAAAGATGTTTAATTTCTGTACAAAGAATGGTAGTTTGTCCCCCACTGGTGGTCACCTTGTGTTATAAATCCCATTGAGTTTCTACATTATGTGACCTCAGCAGGTTAGAAATGCAAGGTCTTATATTTTAGTTTAGTTGAAGAAGCACTGCAAAATGTACATAAATACAACCACGTTGCCAACAAAGAAAATAGTTTCAACACTGGAGAGCATTGTCATTTGTCATTTGAGAGAACACAGGTTGTTGTTGTAGGTCAAAAATATTGGAAATTACCAAATATATTGCAAGAAAGGTATGCTTTTCTTCTTAATCCAGAAAGAATGCAGTTGTTTCTGATAATGCAGTTGTGGTGAAATCATGACAGTTGTTCTTCTGTTCCTATACACACAGACCCATTCTTACTGTCAATAATTACTTTAGCCATAAATGAGTGCAGGTTTTATTGCAGTGAACTTTATAACTCAGCTGCTGTTGCTGCCTGTAGGCCCTCTGTATCAGTGGAGTGTGTAAAGAAACAAGTGACTGATAATGTTCTGGGTTTATCGTAATTAAAAGTGCTCTGATAAGATGTAGCAATATATTGTGAGTGGAGTTAGGAGGTGAAGTCTCATTCTTTACTTTTTACCAGGTAGCTGAGAGGAACAAAAACCTCTTCTGACACACCATGGCCCCACACCCGGCGGTCCAGGCCGTCATTGACCTCTCTGCAGGAGCCATAGGTAACTACAGTGTTTTGTCTCCCATAACTTAGCAAACAAACAACATTTAGTCTCTCAATGAAGTTACACCCCCCCCCCCACCCCCACCCCCTGCTTTTTACTTGAATTAACACACGACCCACTAGCCATTTCTGACGTCGCAAAGGATTTTGATGACTCCTGTTTTTTTCCGGCTCGTTTCTCTCTGTGTTCCCATTGACTCTTTTATAATGCTCAGTGGAGTGCAAACCAGCTGTCAAGCCTTATCTCTCTTAACAGCGCATATGTTGTGCACTGACTTATGAAAAAGAAAAAGCGATGCTCCACTGCTTAAAATGCAGAGGTCAAATTTCATTTGTGTACCTTTATGTATGTATGTATATGACTATTATAAAGTTGAAATACTTTTAAAAGTATATTTCTGTAGTTTGTGTAACAGCCATACTCCATTTTCTGTTGTTGACGGTTATCTCACTGTCTTTCTCCAAGGGGGAGCTGCATGTGTCTTTAGTGGGCAGCCTCTGGACACAGCAAAGGTCAAGATGCAGACCTTTCCTACGCTGTACCGGGGTTTCATCCACTGCGTCACATCCACCTACAAACAAGTGGGTCTGCGTGGCCTCTACCAGGGCACCACACCGGCACTGATGGCCAACATCGCCGAGAACTCGGTGCTCTTTATGAGCTACGGCTTCTGCCAGCAGGTCATCCGCTTCACGGCGGGACTGCACAATGATGCTGTGCTGAGGTAGGGGGGTAGTAAACCAGGCTGGCCTTCCTATTACTGTAGGAACACATTTAAGGTCTCTAAATGTCTTCTGTTTATCCTTCCCTTTGTGTCAGTGACGTGCAGAAAGCCTGTGCTGGCTCAGTAGCATCCATATTCTCCTCGCTGGTACTTTGTCCCACTGAGCTCGTCAAGTGCCGCCTGCAAGCCATGTACGAAATGGAGGCATCAGGCAAGATTGCTAAGAGCCAGAAGTAAGTGTTTATTTTTTAAATAGTCTCACATTTTGGATAATTTTGCATGGGTCATTTACTCTAACATTACATTCAAAGAACTAAAAGTCTTGTTTTTTTGTCACTTAGTCACTGTTGTTTGCACTGTTCATGCTGTTAGCAACGTTAGGCGATGCCCCAAAATACATTATAATAATATTATATTAATTTAGTGCCCATTTTTAAGGGGATTTGTATTTCCACTGCAACATTGCCATAGTAATTACTTACAATGTCTGCTAGGTTTTTTTTTTAAGTTGTATGGAAAGATTTAAGGGATACTTCACCCTAAAAATCCAGTCATCTAGTGTATCCTTGAATTCTTAAAGAAAGCGTTATTCTTGCATGTCTCCAGGGCGAATGGAGAAAAATCTTTATGAATGAAGATAAATGTGGGCCGTGTTAAACCAAAGCAATACTATGTCAAAAACATCTGTTTACAAACTTTCTCACAATGCGGGCAATATATTCCAAGTCACTACTTACCAAACACATGCTTCTTCACTTAAATCTTCCCATTTAAAACGCTTGCATGTGTGCACCACTAGTCTGTGTGAGTACTAAGTGTTTTAAATAGTGAGGAAACACTGGTTAAGTAACTGATCTACAAATGGTCATTTTGTGGGAGATGTATTCCTTCAACCTTCTCAGACCTGCGGGATCGCCAGCAATCCTGGCTGACATTACTGTCTTTAAGAGGCTCTAAGGGGCTCAATCTTAAAGCTAGAGTGAAGCTAGTGGTATCATATGAAAGTCAATCCATTCGTACCATTCAACGTCAGCTTGTCGGGAAGGGGGATGAATTATGCTCTAAAGTTAGTTTACATTTTGGCGAGGCGAAACTGGCATGGTGATTTACAAAGGTGTTCCATTACCATATATGAAAATGGTTTCTATGGGTACCCATAAGTCTCTCCTTTACAGACATGCCTTCTACATGATAATCACTTGCAGTTTTTGGCACACAAACCATATAGTTTTTTGCTTGCATTATCATTTATATGGTGTTCCTCAAGGTTTTTGTGTCTTTAATGAGGTATTTTGAGGGTTTTCTTGATTATTTTATTAATTCTCAAGTGTTAAAATATTGTTAAATTTAGCATTAAATCCAAAAATTGCTGCAACAACTTATGAGACAAAATACAGTGTGGGGATGGCCATCATAGCCTAGCATCATAATGTTCTGAACTCTTTAATGGTAAATGGTAAATGGACTGTACTTGTATAGCGCTTTTCTAGTCTTCCGACCACTCAAAGTGCTTTTACATTACTAATCATTCACCCATTCACCCCAGACTGCCGGAGCCAGGGATTGAACCGCCGATCCTCTGATTGGAGGGACGACCCTGCTCTCCACTGAGCCACAGTCGCCCTTTGACACACTTTGACAATTTACTTTAAATGGTATTATTTGAGCTGCATCTCTTAATCAAGATGATGTATCGCACTTCTGTGTGGCTTATACTGTTGACCTGCTATCTCCTCCTGAAGATCCCCTGACATATTGTTTTTTTAATAGTACTATTGTATTGTGTGCATTGACTGAGCCATACATCCCTATTCTCTTGTCTGAAGTACAGTGTGGTCGGTAGTGAAATCCATCATGAGGAACGAGGGGTCTCAGGGCTTCTTCCAGGGTCTGACAACCACCATCGCCAGAGAGGTCCCCGGTTACTTCTGCTTCTTTGGTGCCTATGAGCTCTGCCGCACCACCTTTGCAGACTACATGAAATGTGACAAAGACAACATAGGTACTGCGATAATGTTCTAACTGCGTCATTACACAGCACACAATATTTCACCTTTCCCCTTTCAACTCAAACAAATGCTTCACCAATATTCAACATTCATGCAAGAAAAAATTTGACCATTTGAGCTGGTGCATGTTTTCTGGGTGTTGTTGAAAGGCATTCTGGGAAAAGTTACTATCTAATAGATCTGGAATGAGGTGGCCTGAGATAAAAAAAAACTGTGCTTAAAAAGTAATTCAGAACATTTTATCACAATGGGCCTTAGTCATACACAGTGTGTACGCAAAAAAATCTGTGCTTAAATCGTGCGTGAGAATATTTCCGATCATATCTGCTACCGACAATGAGAACACACAAATTATGAAGTCTGGCTTGCTGTCTTAATGTAAACACAAACCTTTTAACTGAATGCATCTCATATTTAAACCACATTTATTAAAAAAGGCTTTAAAAGACAACAATATTTAAAACTATAATTAGAACATATTATATATGACGAAACTTCTATTGAGGTTTTGAATGAGGCTTAGAATGTCTGTCAACCTATTTTATGACGCCATCACACACAAAAAAAAGATTGAATGTTATTATGGTTATATAAATGTAATTTATGGTGCTGTTAGATTTCTGCTAGACCATCCAGTTAATACAGGAGCGTGCCGGCAAGCGGGAAAGCAAACAGTTTTTTGACTGTAATGAAACTACATGTTAACAGATATGGGTTTTAAGTAGAATATTTGGTTGAATTTTAGAAATAATAACATCTTTTTTTAACAAATGTTGACTTTTGGACTTTACAACGCTCTGTATTTATCAGAAATGTTTGGATCACTCAGGTAGGAAACAACGCCGCTACCACTGAAATATAATTCTACAAATAGTATACTACTAATACTATTAGTGCAGCCAGATCTTGGTCTGCACCTGTGCATTAATACAGAATAAACAGAATTTATAGACATGCAAAATAAGAAGCTGCGCAGCATTCAAATGTTGATTAAGAATTTGAATGTCAAAGTTATGAAAGAAGCTTTGAACTATTCAGTACAGACCTAAAACAGCCATGAAATAAATGACCTCATGGTGAAAGTCCTTGGTGGATCTCATCATTATCACCCTAATTAATCCCACTTATGGATGTTTGTCCACTTGTGTGCCTTTTCTGCCTTCCTTCTAGGAATAATGTTTAATTTCCCTCATTAGTTTTTTGTTTTTTTTAATCTAGGGGCTATGCTTCTCTCTTTTACAACAACTTCACAGCTTTCTTTCCTTGTATGATTTTAATTTACTAACATACACACGTTGGTAAGAACAAAAATTGTCCATGAATCTGAGTGTAATTTTACCTCATGATATAATGTGTATATTCTTTATTTAGTTACTAATGTTACAGTTGCTGGACTTTAGCTTTGAAATTTATCAAAGCAATTACAAATTAGGATATATTAACCATATAAAAATGTCCTCTTCATTCAAATATATTTGCTTTCACCTCTTGCACATCTACTGTACAGTATCATTGAGTATCTCTTTCGTTGAAGGTGTGGCTCCAATCATGTTCAGCGGTGGTTTCGGGGGGGCGTGCCTGTGGCTGATAGTCTATCCCTTTGACTGCGTCAAGTCTCGTATCCAGGTCATGTCTATGACGGGCAAACAGGCAGGCTTTTTCAAAACCTTCATGACCATTGCTCGCAATGAAGGTGGGTAGAAGTGGAGATTAATGTTATTATTTTACCAGATATGTTTTGGTGTTGTCGATCAGAATATCATCTTTGCTGTTTCTTTTGTTCAGGCGTGAGAGCACTCTACTCCGGTCTAACCCCCACCATGGTCCGCACCTTCCCTGCTAACGGAGCGCTGTTCCTGGGTTATGAGGTCAGCCGCAAGTTCATGATGGAGAAGTTTGACAGCTAGAATTTGCACAACACAAATGGAGGAGTACTGAACTGGAAATGAAGTATTGTAGCCATATGACCTCATCAAAACTCCAGTTGAAGCTCATTATGTGTTGGACCTGGTTTTTACCATTTCCTGCTTTTGTTTAACATGACTAAAAAGTGCCACACTCCATTTCTTTTCAACCTACCACTCTAATGTTTAAATATTTTAAGTCCTTTTATACATCTTTGGGGGTTTTATATATATAGTTTGTTTTTAACTCCTCAAAAATGCTATGCTAACACATATATATGTGAAAAATGTTGTGAAGAATCGTTAACACTCCAGTTTATTATTTGATGTCTACCTCAACAAAGGTGGATCCGCACAGAACCATCTCTCTCTGCCAGTCATTTCAAATAATTCTTAACTTTTTGTGTGAGCTGGTACATGGGTAAGAAAATCACTCCATTATGCTGTGAGTTTGTCTTTAACACGCACAATGGATAAAGGGCCAGTGTGCAGCATTTAGTGGGATCAATCAGCAGAAATGGATTTTAATATTCTTAACCATGTTATGTTAAGTGTATATTCACCTGAAACTGAGATTTGTTGTGTTTCAGTTATCTCAGAATGAGCCCTTCATACCTACACGGAGCAGAGAGGTATTATAATCTGCAGCCACACCGCTAGATGCCACCAAATCCTACACACTGTCCCTTTTGAATCCTTACTTCAGCTCTTTGCATTAAGGTTTTATTTTAAAATGTTAGTGGCATATACTGATTAATTTAAGTTGCCTAAATGTGTTGTGATGACTTGTGTTTGCAATCATGGAATCATTCACAGCTAAGTATGCGACTTAGTTTGTTTCAGTAAAGTGACAAAAAAAGTGAATCATTTGCTTTCTTTTAACAATGAGCACCTCTACGTTTTAAACAGCCTGGACTGAAGACTTACAGGTTTCATCAGCTTCAATAGAAACAAACAAAAACTGACTATTTCTGTATTCACTCTTTTGGAACCCAGTGTTTGCCTTTTAAATGACTAAACTTTGCCTTTTTTTGTTGTGTGACCTGGATTGTTCTGTTCAAGTCAATGAGAAAATATCAACTGCCTCATCATCTGTGCCCTTTGCACACTGCATTTCTCGTGCAGGGTTTTTCCCAGTACCAAGTGGTTGGCTATTCAGAAATCTCAGTCATATAAATCCTTTAATGTTAAATGAGAAATGTAGGTATTTTAAAACGCTAACAATTTGAGACGACACTGAAATGTTTGTATAGATATCTATCCTTATATGCATTGCAGTAATACAACCTACATTAAAGGTTCTTATTGAAGGAAAAACTTTTTTCTGCATTTTATTTTACTAGGTATTTATTGGAGTCAATTACTTTAACTGAAGTCAAGCAGAAGCGTTAAATTCATGTGTAACGCAAAAATATAATGTACCACGACACAGAATTGGATGAGCAGCTTATATTTAAAATCAATTTTATTTCCAATAAACCATTATAATTGGCATGAATTATTTTTTTCTAATGCCATTTTCACAACATACCTTAATACATTGCAAGAATTTCAGATATGCTAGTTTTATTAGAATTCAGCATTAAGCGTGATGAAATACAAACATAAGGTATAAAAATCTACAGTTTCAAAGTACAGTATTTTATGCAAATGCAGCAGGAACACTTCTCTGATTCTTCCAGCAGGGAGCGCCGGTCAACTGTCAGGAACTCACAGTGGCTGTAAGTAGGAAACACCCAAAAATGTGAGGAAAGATTCTACTTAAGTTTCTGAATTTAGATATCCTAACAACACCAGAAACTGACTGTGTTTTCACTTCTACCTATTCAGTTTAACAGTCTTCTTACCCCTTTGTTGTTGCAGGTTCCACACAGGCAGCCAAAGAGCCCGTTGATCATCTGAATGGCACATAGAACCAGCTGCAGACCGCTTGTGGCCAGCAGAGTTGCAAACAGTCCGATGTTGAACTGCACAATGTCCTTAGGCTCTGTGCACGTTCCCCACCACGTGTTGTCGGTCAGGTAACTGTGATCACTGTGCAAAGGAGGAGTGTGTGAGTGAACAGGACTTTAGAAATTGACCAAATGTCATTGGGGAAGTTACTCCGGCGTGTCACCTGTCTTTAAATGGTGTCATCCAAATCAGAACAACTTTGCAGAGGGGTCCATTTTGCAAACCGAGCACTGCCACAATGAAACTGTACAGCGCCCCGGCCACACCCACTGCTGCGAATGCAATGGATAAGAACATCTGCAGGAGTGCAAATGATAAGAAAAGGTCATACTGAATACTTTCCCACTCTCGCCCTCCTCCTCCTCCTCCTCCTCCTCCCCACATTTTTGTCGTACTATTGGTAATTGGTTATTTATGAGTTTAAGGAGTAACAGTTTAACATTTGTTTCAAGCCACATTCCTCACATTTTATGTTGATCTGTTTTTCCCTTTAGTCTAAACAAAACCAGCTGCAACATTTTTCTCATCAGTCCGGTCGAAGTAAGTTCGGTGACATTTCCTATTTCTAAAGCAGGGTCGCTCTTTATTTACTGTGCTGGGATTATCATGCTGCACCTACACGTGACATCAGACAACATTATCAGAATGTTTTGACAACCTGAAGATAAAACTCATAAACAGGACTCCATATCTAATCTTGATGTTATTCAAAAATGTCATGGGGACGTATAACAGTAGGATTCACATCTTAAAACACATTTCAATAATCCCTCTGCATACATTTTGAACTTAAAAATATTATTTAAGGATCAAGACAGAGAGAATACCTGATTGTTTCAGAATTCATGACAGAGCATACTCTCTCTTTAAAGAGGACCATGGTGTTGTGCAATGGTTCTGAGATGCAGCAACATGCTGCATTTTTTAATTTAGTTATTAAATTTAAGTGCAACTGGCCTACATTAAACACTTGACTTTAGCTAAAATGTAACTAAAATGCATTTCGGAAGTCTTCCTGTAAATGTGTTTATTAATTGGTATCATGTTTCAGGGAGACACGTGTGTACAAACAAGTCTTTCCCATCGTTTTTTTTCTACTCCCACTGATTTATATTTTTAACTCTTTCCTGACCATTTACAATGTTCGAATTCTCTTTACCTGGAGAAATGTATATTTAGATAATATAGTATATAGCTTTATTGTTAATTATTTACATTTAAGCCAGCCCTCAACTTTCACTGAGTATCTAATGTGTAGTTTGGACGGACTCACCCCACAGCGATTCCCACAGCACCCCTCTTTTCCAGTGAAGTGGATGTAAAATGCTGGGAGCAACACCTGTGACAGGAAACACGATTAAACTAGCTAATATTAAGTTACATTCAGTCAAAACCGTTCAGCATTTTCACTTAATCTTGATAACTCAAAGCTTGTAGAATACATTAAAAGACAGGAAGTCAGTCTAGCTCTTCAAACAGCATTAAAATCATTAGATTATTACTGCACACCAGTTCAAATCGACTACTTTTTAGTTTTAGTTTCACGTATCTGATTTATTTTTCAGAAAGGAATCTCAGGCAGCACGTTGTCGAGAGTCTCACCCTTCAGTAAAAGGAAACTCACCATTAAACCGCCTCCAACGAGTCCCCCCATGTACTTCACTTCCTCGGTAATGTGCCCGTCTTTGGCATACTTGATGTCTCCGCCAGGAAAGAACAGCACAATATTACAGATGATGGAAATGAGTGCTAATGGATACAGAGTCACTGCAATGCAGCGGGAGCATTTTCCAGTACACATGTTGTCTGAGTAAAAACTAACTTCCTGCTCTAAAACCACTTGCTGAGAACGTTTGAGCTAAAATCCTTCCTGTTGTCAGAGAGACGTTCCACCTGAAACTGACCCAAGGCGGGAAGTGTATTTGCACAGGGAGCAGAAACCAAATACAGAGAGTGATGTGAGGGTGTGGGAGGTGTAATGACAAGCTGATTTCTTGGTTAAACAGAGCCTGGGATAGGGCGGAGAATATGAATGTGACTCATTCCCTGGTATCTTTGAGAGACAACGCTTGTTCTGTGGCGATTTGAGTGCATCCGAGTATATGAGTCAGAGGAATTATTGATACTTAAGAATAACATACCTCTGTTTAGTTGAGTCACCAGGCCTTTAAATCCAGTTTATTTTATGTTGCTGTAATTCTTTAATGCTAAGTGCTACTAGAGTGTCTTGGTGGGGATTACTTTGAGACATGATTCGACTCCACCTATTGTATACAGTTTTCTGGTGATTGTATTGACGTTGTGATGCCCGGTACACAGCACGGTTGGACTTTAGACTTGTGGCAGCATGCTTAGCAGAACAAGAACAATGTGTCATTGACATTGAGTGCAAAACATTGACTAATGACCATATCGTTGGATAGTTAAACACAAACGACACATATTTCAGTTCCTCTACTGAGCTGCTGACTTCAGCTAAGTCTACAATGCATCAGTAAATTCACAGAAAATACGAAATTTGTAGAGCATGTGCATCATAGCAGTTTCCTTCCGCACATGAAGAGTGGTACTGTTTTCACACGTTAATAATTGAAATACTAAACCACCATCACTTACAACTCATTCACTACCAGACTGAGTATATTATGCCCTTTTTGATTCCATGTGTATCTCAGGGTCTCATTCATTTAAAGTATGCTGTAATTATGCTGGTAATTATGATACAGGATATTTAGAAGAGGAAACACAAATGCAAAATAACTCAAAAGCATTGCATGACTTCATGTGTAATACATATTGTGAAAAAGGTCCAATCTGGAGGTGGATTCCCTTAAGGACTATTTCCTTTCATTCACATACAATAAATAAATAAATACAAAAGATAAATACTGTAGAGTAGTAAATTCTGCATAGACCTGTGTGGGGACGAAACAAGTTCTAAATTATCACTTACTTTTATCTTAAACTGTCACTGCAGGAACTAGCATAGTAATGATTGTTTTTTTTTATCAATATCACACCACCCTTGTTTTACTCACTTTTTCTGCTTTCAAAGAAACAAATGGAGTTTGGCAAATCTCTGGGAGATGGATCATGAGATAAAGTCACTTTCTTAAAAGCCAAAACATTTTGTAGCAGTAAACATCCTGCAAGAGTCCCCATTTTGAGGCAGGACGTTTGGGTTATGAATTCGACATTCGTGGTAAATGGTCTATAATTAGCCCTGTCATGGCTGAAACATTTGATATAAATGTTGTTACATTCTTAATTGATATTTATTCTTGTTGTACAATAGACATTAGATATGATGAAACATGACAGAGAACTGTAGAAGTGGATCAGCAGCTTTTATTGTAAGCCAATTTATTAAAACTTGATCATGTAATTAGCATGAATTCTATCTAATACCGTGCTCTTATCACACCACACCTTAAGTGTGAAGCATCATGAAATGCAATGTTCCAGAAGGGGGCGCCAATCAACAGTTGACAGTTGTCATATGATTGCATCTTCACCATCCAGACCTGGAACTTATGCCTCCTGTAAGATAAAAAACAAACGACAAAATAAATCAATTAAACGAAAGTGAGGGATACTAAAGTTATAACTAATGTGAGAGATATCGGACTCAACAACATGGTGTACTGAAGAGCAGCCTCTTTGTCTTAACCTCATTTTTGATGCAGGCACCACACAGGCAGCCAAAGAGGCCGTTGATCATCTGTATGCCGCAGAGCAACATCTGCAGTAAGCTGGTCACAATCAGGGTAAAGAACAATCCACTGTTGAACTGCACCACGTCCTTGGGCTCTGTGCACATTCCCCAAGAGTGTTTCTCGGTCAGGTAGGTGGCATTACTGTGTAAAAGAAGAGTGTTATTAGGAACCACAACTCCGTAGTGCTTGTCATCAAAAAGATACTTCTGTTTGTTACCTGTTTTTAAAAGGTGTCGTCCAAGTCCCATTAACAACGCAGTAGGGCCCGTTTCCAATACCGACCACTGCCACGATGAAACTGTACAGGCCGCCGGCCACCCCCACTGCTGCGAATGCAATGGATAAGAACATCTGCAGGAGTGCAAATGATAAGAAAAGGTCATACTGAATACTTTCCGCAGAGGGGAAATTACATCAAAGTTTAGAAATTGTAATGTTGAAATATTGTGGTGGGATTTTGTATTTCTAAACTGAAAGATGAATATTTTTCCCAGAACTTGAACTTACAAATAAATGTTCTTTCTGAAAATAAGAAAAGGAAAAATAGACTGTGCAGAGTCTTGGTGGTTGTGCATTATCATACCTATCTCAAGAGTAAATGTTGTGCAAAGGTGATGCAGCATTATGCAGCAAATATATTTTATTTTCTTATTGCGTAATTCTCAGCTTGACTGGCCTCCATCAAACACTTAAATCTACAGTAGTTTAGTGTGACAGTTCTTCTTAAACTTAGAAATAACAGTTTGATTAAATAACCTTCACTCAAGGTGTTCTTATTAGGGTTGCTTACTTTTTTTTTTTTTCTTTTTTACCAAGCACCTGACATGTCTGAGTTAGTCTTACCCCGAAACGGTTTCCACAGCAACCTTGTTCTCCAGTGAAGTTGATGTAAATTGCTGGGATCAGCACCTGTGGTGGTACACAGTTGAAGGATAGGGAATTAAATGCAGCATCTGTAAACCATGATAAAAATAGCTAATAGGTACCTCCTGACAATACCATGCAATATGTGGTATGTGATGACACTAATGAATAATGCAATTGATTTGAAGTGTTAAATTAAGAGAATACAAAATAAGGGCCCTGAACAGATGAAATTACTATTGCAAAACCAATAAACAAATAATATATAATATGTAAAGAAGTGTTTTATTTGAGGCTGCACATTTCAGAAACAAGTTTGTAGGAACCTTTAGTCCAGAGCCACACCTTTCAGTAACAGATTACTCACCATTAAACCTCCGCCAACGAGTCCCCCCATGTACTTCACTTCCTCGGTAATGTGCCCGTCTTTGGCATACTTGATGTCTCCGCCAGGAAAGAACAACACGATGTTACAGATGATGGATATGAGCGCCAATGGGAACAGACTAACACCGATGCAACGGGAGCATTTTCCAGTGCACATGTTGTCAGAGTGAAAACTGCTGTACAACTACTTGTTCATTAGGTCTT
Organism: Anoplopoma fimbria; assembly: GCF_027596085.1. NCBI lineage: Eukaryota > Metazoa > Chordata > Actinopteri > Perciformes > Anoplopomatidae > Anoplopoma > Anoplopoma fimbria. The sequence continues at coordinate 16,231,377 of NC_072472.1, read as the reverse complement.
TGCTCAAATCCTTCCTGTTTTCAGAGAAGAGAAGTCCCACTTATGACGGTGAATTTCTGTTACATGTACTTTAGTGACCTCTTTTTTGTGTAAATAATAGTTGTTCGAGTAATTTTAGTCCAACAAGCGTTGTAGTCTTACTTAAATCGGGAGAAAAATCCATCCTTGATTTATACCTTATTTCCCTTTTAAAGTATCTAAATGTATACATGGAACTTGTTCAACTATTATAAAGCCTACAGTTTTTGGATAATCTACAGTGGGTACGGAAAGTATTCAGACCCCTTTAAATTTTTCACCCTTTGTTTCATTGCAGCCATTTGCTAAAATCGAAAAAGTTCATTTTTTTTTCGCATTAATGTACACTCAGCAACCCATCTTGACAGAAAAAAACAGAAATGTAGAAATTTTTGCAAATTTATTAAAAAAGAAAAACTGAAATATCACATGGTCATAAGTATTCAGACCCTTTGCTCAGTATTGAGTAGAAGCACCCTTTTGAGCTAGTACAGCCATGAGTCTTCTTGGGAATGATGCAACAAGTTTCTCACACCTGGATTTGGGGATCCTCTGCCATTCTTCCTTGCAGATCCTCTCCAGTTCTGTCAGGTTGGATGGTGAACGTTGGTGGACAGCCATTTTCAGGTCTCTCCAGAGATGCTCAATTGGGTTTAGGTCAGGGCTCTGGCTGGGCCAGTCAAGAATGGTCACAGACTTGTTCCGAAGCCACTCCTTTGTTATTTTAGCTGTGTGCTTCGGGTCATTGTCTTGTTGGAAGGTGAACCTTCGGCCCAGTCTGAGGTCCTGAGCACTCTGGAGGAGGTTTTCTTCCAGGATATCTCTGTACTTGGCCGCATTCATCTTTCCTTCAATTGCAACCAGTCGTCCTGTCCCTGCAGCTGAAAAACACCCCCATAGCATGATGCTGCCACCACCATGTTTCACTGTTGGGATTGTATTGGGCAGGTGATGAGCAGTGCCTGGTTTTCTCCACACATACCGCTTAGAATTAACGCCAAAAAGTTCAATCTTGGTCTCATCAGACCAGAGAATCTTATTTCTCATAGTTTGGGAGTCCTCCATGTGTTTTTTGGCAAACTCTATGCGGGCTTTCATATGTCTTGCACTGAGGAGAGGCTTCCGTCGGGCCACTCTGCCATAAAGCCCTGACTGGTGGAGGGCTGCAGCGATAGTTGACTTTGTGTAACTTTCTCCCATCTCCCTACTGCATCTCTGGAGCTCAGCCACAGTGATCTTTGGGTTCTTCTTTACCTCTCTCACCAAGGCTCTTCTCCCACGATTGCTCAGTTTGGCTGGACGGCCAGGTCTAGGAAGAGTTCTGGTCATCCCATACTTCTTCCATTTAAGGATTATGGAGGCCACTGTGCTCTTAGGAACCTTGAGTGCTGCAGAAATTCTTTTGTAACCTTGGCCAGATCTGTGCCTTGCCACAATTCTGTCTCTGAGCTCCTTGGGCAGTTCCTTCGACCTCATGATTCTCATTTGTTCTGACATGCACTGTGAGCTGTAAGGTCTTATATAGACAGGTGTGTGCCTTTCCTAATCAAGTCCAATCAGTTTAATTAAACACAACTGGACTCCAATGAAGGAGTAGAACCATCTCAAGGAGGATCAGAAGAAATGGACAGCATGTGAGTTAAATATGAGTGTCACAGCAAAGGGTCTGAATACTTATGACCATGTGATATTTCAGTTTTTCTTTTTTAATAAATGTGCAAAAATTTCTACATTTCTGTTTTTTTCTGTCAAGATGGGTTGCTGAGTGTACATTAATGCGAAAAAAAAAATGAACTTTTTCGATTTTAGCAAATGGCTGCAATGAAACAAAGAGTGAAAAATTTAAAGGGGTCTGAATACTTTCCGTACCCACTGTATTTCAATGTTCCATAACACTAAACCCCTGTATACTAAGTAGAATTGTATCCCTTGAAAGAGTTACTACTGAGCCTTCCTATTTAGATAATTCTTATATTTTTTAGAGGCCTAACTGAGGCGTCTCATTTTACATTTTATCAAACCGGCAATCAAATGCATCAAACATGACAGAAAAACAATAAATTCGATGACTAAAAGCTTGTTTAAAGATGGAAATGATCTCTTGTTTATGTAATATGTGAGTAAGGTTTATTTAATATAGCTCTTTTAATCGATCAAGATTCAGATTGCTTCAGGAGAAAAAATATATATTAAAAAATAATAAAAAAGGGTAAAAGAAACAAAACGGAAACAAAAGACCTAGAAAACATGCACTCATGTATATTGAAATGAAAATGTGTCACTGTTCAAACTTCAGTGTGCTAAATAATGTATGTGCAGTGTTTTACATTAGAAGACTGTTTTCACATTCATCTTCAGAAGAGGGAAAAGTTTTGCAGCTTAACAGTGAGATGAACACGTGTGTGCGTCACAAGTTTGGAATCCAATCCACTACGCAGTTTACAGATGTGTGGAAGCTTGTAGGAAACATCTTCTAAGTTAGATTAATGAGATAAATAATATTTGTATGTTCATGTATTCTGGGTTTTGAGGAAGACGGTGTAGGTTGTTTCACCTCCTTTTTTGTTGTTGTCATGTGTCTCTTTGTAGTTGCACCAGTTTGTAGCCTCATATTGCATGATATAGCTCATTTTGAGTTTCTTCCTGGTTGGTTTGTGTCTTCTTGAGTGACATTTTGGAACTCCTGGGCCTGTACATGCTAGACCAGTTCAGTAATCCATCCATTGGTAGATTAGTTTTTTTATTTTTAAATTTAAATATTTTTTAGATGGTGATTGAACTTTCTTGTGGGAAAAAAATCCTTAGAGACGCAAATCACTATAGCCTATTCAAAGCTGAGTATTTTTAAACTTCTTTAAACCTGTCTGGAGTGTGTCTTTAAATATAGTATGTATATAGACTTTCTTCACAAATTTATCAATGAATATTTTCCTTTAAAAAATGTAAAGGGGAACACATTTTTCCATCAAAAAAAATAAATAGGAGACTAGGTGGACTTCCGGACTACATGACCCTCAGAGATGACACCTTACGGTCTTGGCTCTGTGTCCTCGTTTGGCCTCCGCCGTCGATATTGGGGAACCTTTGAACACCTCCCCCTGTTACCGAGGAGCAACGTCAGCTCAGTCCCGGCTACAGCTGACCCACCATGGCCACGTCTACCTCCAAAGACTTCCTGGTTACCTATTTAATGCCAGAAAAATGTTACGAGAGGATTTTTGTCAACTTTCAAGTGAACGGTGAGGCTCGTCGTGGTGAAATGTGTTTAACTTAAGTAAGCGCGTGAAGTGGTGCGGACCAGTCTTTCCAGATGTGCAGTGGGAGGTGGGGGTGCGGGTTCCTCCCATAGACTGTATACAAGATGTTTTCTCCTCTCAACGTTGTAACCTTTTTGTTTTTGTAACCTAAAACTGTGATATGCTCTTTGTTTGGGCCGCTATTTCCTTTACTCTTTTACAAAAACAAGACATAGTCACACGTCCCTTATCCAGCAATATTGTTTTAATATTTCTCTTTTATGTCGCAGTGCCTTGCCTACAGTTTATCATGAAAAGAGTTGTCGGATTTTGGATCTTACTGGACGCTCTTCTGGGTAAGAAGCCTAACCTTAAATCTGATTTAATCACGTGACAGCAGCAGCAGGCCATCACTAACAAAAACAACTAACAAAGGTGTCTCTTCTCCCCATAATGATTAATCCGTATTGATTGGATCTCTTTACAAGTGTTTTGTTTGATCGTGCTCTGGTAAACTGATACTGCTGTACCAGTGTAGATAACATGAGAAACCACTGCATTTACATGTCATCTATGCAGAAGTACGGACATTTCCACATATCACTGGGAAACTGAACTAAACCACACTAACATGAAGTAGTAAATGCTACTATATATGGACAATAAGACGTTTTTGTGTCCATAATTGCAATGTTTCACTTGTTGTTTACATTGATGCTAATTTGGACACAACCACCAAACCCACTAATTTACTATATGATGCTTGTCTTTACTCCTCCCTGCAGCACAGTTGCCTCAGCTGTTGAAGATACTGTGGAGAAGAAGTGCAGAGGGCCTGAGTCTGACCTCAGTCATCTTGCAGCTGTATGCCTTCTCGTGTCCTGTTGTGTACGCCATTGCCAACAACTACCCACTCTTGTATGTATTTGGGAAAATTTAATTATTCTCGGTCCATGCTGATTTACTGGTACATCAGAGTCACATGTTTCATTTCATAATCATGTTGCAACGGTCCAAATACTTTTGCAACGTTCTGACTTCTCTCTGACACCATGCTGAACTCTAGACACCCCAGTGTCTAGAGTTCAGCAGTTCATCTGTGTGATGCTGGAAATTAAACCAACGTCATTAACATGTTCAGGCTTAAAGTAACTTTTTACCAGTTTTCTCAGTTTGCTTATGATTTATGAATATGCACTGGTGATAAATAAATGTTTAAAAGACGTAGCCTAAACACTTCATTTTGCGTTATTTTTCTGTTTTGCAGCTGACAGCATGTACCTTCCATGTGTTTAACATTAACTGCTCTACAGCGCCTGGAGTGACAGGCTCTTCACTTTGGCCCAGACAGCAGCAATTATCTTCCTCATCCTGCATTATCGTGGTGACACCCTCACAGGTTAGCACATAAATCTGCACATGCACATTTTTCTAAGTCTGGCATAATTTTTTTTTTGTTATTGTCAACAAATCCCATAGAAAAAAACTAAAACTCTAAAGGTCTCTAAATACTTTCACTTCCCTCTTCCTTTCTGTGGCTCTGTGTAAATCCTTGAAAACTGTTAAAAAGCACCACTTACACTTTGCACCAGCCATACAGGCCATGTTTTCAGTACATTCATTCTATTTAGGAAGCATTAAGTAATTTCACAGGTTATGATAAAGTGTACAAAGCTACAACAGGCTGAAAACTGTTATGTTAAAATGCACGTCCAAGCACAAATGAGGAAAATGTGTAGTAATAAGATAAAAATCAACTAGTTGCAATAATTATGACTTCTACTACACTGAAGTTAACTTCTGTACGCCAGCCTTTTGAGTATAACTAATCACCTGTGTGTATTTTTATATAAAATGTATTTGGAATAGCCCATGATATATGGAGCATATTATATCTGAGTAACTGAAAAGAAAATCTCATAGTTCAGAAACAGGCTACAAAAAATGTATGTGTGTGGTCTCATTGTTTTAATATCTTATGCTGACTGTGAAGAATAGAGTATCAGCTACTGTCACTGTCACTCACAGTCTTCGTTTCATTTTTGGTCCGTGTTCTCCTGGAGCGCCACCTTGTGGTGTTACATCTCCACTCATAAACTTCTCACAGATACTTTTTGTTAGAAAAACAATTACACTTCTGTTAAAACACATTGATAGAGAGCATTTCTCATTTTATAGGTTGAGATGATTGTTTAAAAAGTCAAAGTTTTGTCTGATCACTGTTGATTTTGTAAGTGAACATTCTTGGTATAACTTTCAGTGTTCCTTGCACAGAATGTTTTTACTTGTGCATGAAGCTCCTCATTCAATCCTGTTTTATGCTTGCTTGGCAGGGATGCTGTTCCTCTTGGCTTATGGGGGAGTAATGTTCCTTCTGGGCTCCTACGCAGCTGCAGCAGTTGCCTCAGTGATGCAGGATTCCAGTTTGGGAGCTTTAATTGCAAGCAAGGTAGCAACACAATGGCTTATCTTGTCAATGTCCTACAATTAACAAGATCTGTGAACCGTGAATCGATCATGCACAGTGCAAATCTATCAGGAGAGTGAATGTATTTGCCGGATTTGTTGTTTCCAGGTTCTCCAAGCTAGAACTAACCACTGTAACGGCCACACGGGCCAACTGTCGACTCTGTCAGTGTTACTGTCGTGGGCAGGATCTCTGGGGGTCATCTTTGTGTCTCTACAGGTATGCAATCAGGATTAACTCACAAACACAAACATAGCTGCACAACCGCACATTTTACACTATTCCAATCTGTCATTGTTGTCTTTACTAACTGTTTCGAACTTTTGTCTTGTAGGAGACAGGAAGCTTGTTCACCACTCTGTCTCATACACTGTCAGCCGGTCTCAGCTGTGTCCTGCTGGCCCAGGTTCTCTGCTACAGGAGCAGCACCGCCACCACTAAGAAGAAGAGTGAGTAGAGGTGGTGGTCGGTGACAAATGAACACTTCCATAATATGTAAATCCTTCCTGTCATTCAAGAATTGGGATGTGATTCTTCGCCAGATGTTGGCATATCAGGGACTCAAATACAGCACAGATGTAACATGAAATGTTTTCAGTGTCTTTTTGTACAAAAGTGCCTGTGTGTTATACTCAGTTCTACTTTAAAGAACATGGTGTGCTGTGTGTCTGTGTAATTTCGAATTCTTGTTTGACATGCTATTTAATCATTTTATACATTTAAATTTGTATTTCTGGAGTTAGTGTCCCATTATCGTGCTCTCAAGTGGTTTAAGTAAGAAATACTTCACTCTGAGGGGGAGCACACCTTTAAATGGCATTTGTAGGCGTCAGCTGCATTATAAGTCTTTCACTAGTTTGAGTAATTTTTAACACAGGGTTTTAAACTGTGGAAGAGTCATGCAGCAGGCACAGGCTGATTTGCAAGCTTTCTGTTTCACCGATACTCACTCCTCTGTGATTGAAAGTACATCCTGCTGATGATGCATTCATGTCATGTCAGATTTCCCTCGCAGCATCTCGCACTCAAGCATTGAGGGTTGGGTCCTTGTCAATAATTTTTCCACTTAGGTCTAAGAGATTGAACACCATCAACCTTGAAGTCACAATGAGAGCAATTAGGGGAAAGCTTCATGAGAGGCTGCTATAGTAGCTCCAGTAAATAATGTCATTATGATGATCATTAAAACAACCATTTTTACCTATATATAGGATTTGGAATATACTAGAACCTGTGAACCATGTAAAATCCTTTCATGAGCGCTCTTTCGACTGGCCTCTGAGCTTCAGGTTAATGCCAGCCACCGTGAACAAAATGTTCAGTGTTGCTCAGTAACACTGCAAACATTTCACTGAGGTGACTGAGGCAGCCAATAACACATTAACAGTGTTTGTTTTGGCAGTTACCTGTTTGTTTCCATTCGACTCAACACTTTAATACTGGTGATGTGGCTCACCAGCTATAATAAAACACTTTCTTTTATGCATTTTTACTGTTGCACATTTATGGATTTTCTCACTTGCACACCTGTTGAACTGTACAGTGAACTCAATTTAATGATACTGTGAATTATTGTCTCTGAACATTTGGTAATAAAATAAAAGAACAAACAGAACTGTTACCTTCAGTCACCTTTGTCAGGACCGTAAAAAGGCCTTAGGCGCAGAAACGCATTATCTGTGTGTACATAAAAAACACGGCCTCCTACATTTCCACCTGAGTCTATTATTTCATTATGTTTGCATTTTCACACAGCTGACTTTCTGAATGACAAAGTTAAATATCCAAAGCACAGAACTGCCATAATGGCCCAGCTAACACAAAGACCATCCTGTAATTCAGTCTCAGAAAAGCTAACAGGTCTCAGGAGTTAAAACTACAATTTCCGCTATTAAAAACAAACACTGATGCATGTGTACATGGTTTCTAAAGGAAAAAGCTTTACTCAAAATACAGGTTTAAATAAAGGTTAATTATATTGTCCTTTGAATAATGCTTGGTCTTTAGGGATGCAAAGCCAAAGACATGTAAAGTATCAAAACGTCATTTAGCATTTTGCTTGTATTTGACATTATCATCAGTCCTTTCCCAACCTTTCTTTAATTGTAGACTTCTTACTTCATTAGGCTCTTAAATTATATAAACTAACCATTAACTATTCCATTTGTAATCATTGTAGACCACCTAACAGGTTTCCATTCACACAAATTTCTTTAACAAAAATGGCGTTTTCACAATGGCATGGCTACATAAACAATGTAAAGAATCCGGTGTAATTGTTAATGCTTCTCACCCCTGAATAACATCTGACTGAGGCTGTCATTCTAGCCAGTTACTGTTAACACAGTCTGGTTTCCAATCTGGTTTTGTTTTTAGGGAGGCATCAAATTGTTTATGGCTTGATGTGAACTAAACAAATGGAAGGTTTGGCCCAAATTTGATGAATAAACTAATTGTTAGAAAGTAAATATTAATATCAATGACACAATTTATTTCATTTTTTAGTTTAAATAGTTTTAATATCAATCATGAAGATATACTATAAACAGACATTTCTGCAGTTAACAGGTAGGTTAACCCCCAGCAACATAAAATAAATGTATCGGTTATCAAATCTTCTTTATATTTCATAAAACACGTGTCAATATATAACTAGTCTCTTAAAGGGGCCCAGTGACACAGTGAAACTTTGCTCTGTTAATTAGTTTAATCTATTCATTGTTTGGGTTTCATCATGTTTTCTCTATTGCACTATGTAATTATTCTTTTAGAAAAGCGTAAGCGATGCAAATTAGCTCAGGCTATAGGCAAATGCTATATGACATTAATCTTTTCAGTAACAATTGGATTTTTGCATCCATCCCTATAAAAATAAGCAAACATAAAGCATTAAGAAATGCTGGTGTTTAAGATGCACTGCACTCTGTTTCTACATGTAGGTACGACAGTCTCTGGCTCTAAACTTACAAAGTAAAATCATAAAGAACTTGGAGGTAGTCTTGTCCCATTAATACAGTCAAAGATACATTTTACTGCCAGTGTGATGAGTTAAAAATGAAGCATGGAGCAGCTGCCACCTGGTAAGTTTGGACCAAGCATTTTATATTAGAGTTTTTGTGGCACTCTTGTGGCTGTTGGCACAATCCATTCATTTTCTCAAACTGTGGGCCACATTTCATGCTTTCTCCAGAGGTTAGAGAATTATGGCCAGGGTAGATTATTTATATATTTTTGAATGGCATAGCCAAGTGCTTGACATACAGTATTACGTTATCCTTTAAGTTCCTATGCAGGTTATCATGATATCTGTGTACATATGAGGCTTTTACATTTTCACCTTCTTCCTAGATACTAATGTTTTCTTTTTGGAGTGTAAAATGTGACCTTTGCCCTTTCTCTTTCCCATCAAGAAAGACGGCCAACTCCTGTTTTTTCTTTAACCTTATAACAGCATCCTCATTAAATCAGGACTCATTTAGCCTAAGCACTCAGAGCTTAATGAGTTACCCATTCTCCTGGTGTTATCTGAACTGCTGGTACAGTTTGCGCAGTTCATCCCAGAAGAACAAAGACAGAATGGTGTGTGGGCCGAGCCGGAAATAAGAAGCTCCCAAGCCTTTGTAGAGTCCCATCAAGCCTTCCTTCCTTAGGGTCTTAGAGAAGCAGTCAGCAAATCCTTTATAAAGCTGCCCCTAAAAGATGAGAAATAAAAAGTCAGCCTAGATTTGATCCGCTAAATTTCAAAGGCTGTATTGATGAGTGTTTGAGCTCTCCTTTTTTTTTTATCAGTCACTTCTTACGAGTTGTATTCCTTAAAAGAGTACCTCACTTTTTTGGTAACCACACAAATAGACACACACCATATATATTTTACCAACCATGTGTTGGATTTTACAGTCCATTAAGTTACCTAGGCTATTTTATTGGGAATACCAGCTCTCGCTACACAAACGTATCACTTGAAGCCTGACTAGATGGATATTTGTGTGACAGGCGACATCGCGAGAATTGAGCTGCCATGCAAGGTAAACGCTGAATAGCTATTGCAGAAGAAACATCAACATTACATACATGGTTCCAAAAAGGGGTTTGATGACGAAAACCTAAAGACGTATAACTTTAACATATCAGTCTCTCTCCTCACCTTGCCCAAATGATCCACAGGCTGGTTGTAGAGCCGTGTGCTCACTACATCAAAAGGCGTCATAGCCATCACCACCACCACGCTGCTGATCATGCCGGCCGTTAGTGCCACCAACCAGCTGCCCTTTGGGAACAGCTTAGGGAAAAGAGAAATAACATAAGGATAAGCATAGAAGACCATAAGCATATGAGAGGCTCTAGTTGCAGTATGTTAGTAGTGAGAAAAGACAGGATGCAGCACACTAGAGCAGTATATCATCATCAAGATCCTATTTTAACTGGTCATGATTTCTTATATGCAATGTAACAGAAGGATGACTACTATAAGTTATTCTGTTACACACACACACACTCCCCAGAAGTTCCAGTCAAAGATGTTTTCTAAGCGAACCTGATGTACACAAAAGTATATAAAAAATAATCTCTATTACGCAAAGGAGAGGAAATTGGTATGACCTTTTTATAAAGATGGTACAATAAATAACAATGGACATAAAACACAGCAGTACATCATTTTTACCTTTTTAAAGGCCTTTTACTTGCACCCTCACTCACCCGCCAGCCAATTCAAACAAAGTCCGGGGTCAATCAAGAAAGAAGTACATGAAAACTTAAAACCAGAATGTCAAGATTCTTCTCTGAATTTTTTTGCAGATCTGTCAATATTATACATTTCACTAATATGTGTTTTAGTTCTGGCTTTGAGTATAAAATACATTTTTGAACTAGAGCCAGGTCAGCAGCAACTTGCAACCGTTAAACTGGTGCACTAGTTGTGTAAACTCCATGTTTTTAGGGAGGGGGGCCAATGAATGGTGTCGAATTTCTATTCCAGAAGAGTGCAATGCTTTGTCAGCGCCACAATGACATGGCAACTGACTACAAATAACCTCTCCTCAAGCCTGCAATTAATTATTTTTTTATTATCAATGAGTGTTTTCTCAATGAATTGCCTAGTCTAGCATCTAGACCAGTGTAGACTTAAGATAATATCAGCAAATACCTTACAGAAACATGCCAATGGCAAGTTCAAAGAGTCCAATGTGACTTCTCCAAGCTGCTTTTTTTTTTAAATCATGAGTCCAAAATATATTTATTTAGCAGACTAATATATAAGCCAAGAAAAGGCAGTAAATTTAAAAAAATTTGGAGCTGGAATCAGCACATTTGTTTTTTTTAAATATCAGAATTCTTACTTGTTAAGTTTCGGCCCATTGGCGAATCACAGCAGCTCTCTGTGAGTTGTACAAGACCCCCAAAACAGACATGTTTATTCTTGAACACTGTGGTCATAAGAATAACGTCCACATGCGGTGGAAGACTGGGGAGACAACATTCCTCTAGTCAGCCTGTTTCCACACAACACCACTGAATTTGGATGAGCAGCGGTTAACCCTCAGCCAGCCCTCTCAGGGAGCAGTAAAATATTCTAACCTCTAGGTCAACCACAAGCTCCTTGGAGGAGGAGAAGGTGGAAAGTTGTGCAGCTGATCCCACGCTGACCCTTGGTACAGCAGCACTAGAGCCCCTCCACAGTCCCAGAATGCCATGCTGCTTGTAGATGGCTGCCAGAGCGTGGATCATCCCCTGGCAAGAGGAGGAAAACACAAATCTGTTGATGCCTGCCACTCATATTGAACACCATCTCAAGGGGTTATTTTGTTACCTGGTGTTTGTGTTGATGACCCACTGCAATCGAGGAGGTAGACTGACTCTGCAGATGAGTCTTAACCTGTCAATCAATGGAGACAATTTGTGTTTACTTTTCTCCAAAGTTACAAGTGACAGCTCACCTTGAAATGTCAATGCTGAGAAACCTTAAAAAGGAACAGCACAAAGAAAACAAAGTCAAGCCTACTCATGCTACAATAGAGCCAACTACTGACCAAGTACACGGGACTTCCCATCACGGCTCCCACCACCCCGGCCACAGCCCCTGCTAACGTGGTTTTGGCCGCGCTGACCCTCCCGTTAGTGTGGATGTATCCAGAGGACTCAATGACGGCGTACGAGCCGAGTCTGATTCCATTCATACAAAACTGATACACCAGCCCGGGCACCAGTCCTTTCTGCAAACCGGCCAGTCCGTCCACTTTGCCGATGGTGTAAAACGCGTGGAAGACATTGCGATAGTAAACTTGGTAGGAGCCCCGGCTCTTGAGCTCTCCCTGAAGCTGCATTCGCGTCTTGACGACCTCCAGCGGGTTGGTGAACAGGCAGGCGCCGCACGCCGCCGCCCCGCTCAGCACGAAGTCCATCGCGGCTGTCCGGCTGAGTTACCCGGCCTGCTAGCAGTCCGACCTGTCCTTCATGGCAGAGGACTCCTCTTGTTATATACTGTACACACACTAACGATGGATCAGCGTGCAGACATTGGAGCACTTCAAGAGCTCCTCGAAAACCCGTAATTCCGAAACAAAGTTGGTAAACGCTACTTATCTGCTAATCGCAACAAAATGCGGTGTTCTCGATAACTCCAAGGCAGATATATTGATTACTACAGAATTAGAGTCAATTAATTTATTTTCACGTGTATTAATTTTGTAATCGTATTATATGTCCAAAAATTAAACCTATTTTCTTTTTTTATTAATGTTTACTATTTTTCTAACAATAGCCAGCATTTCTTTCTGAATTTCAATTAGACTTTGCAGCAAAAACATATCTAATTAAATTCATTATATTTTGATGGGCATGCTGAAAAAACACATTACAGAAATATCCACTGCATGTTCCTTAATATGCTAAATGAATTTGGATGAAATGTTTTGTTTTATGCATGTCAGGTAAAAGTAACATAAGCATATCGTTAGAATAATGTACACGAGGTACATATTGGAGATATTAGTATTGGAGGTACACTCAAACCGTTCCGTAAACGTCTCATCTTGGAGACTGCTCCCAGAGCGTTTGTTCGTAGGTTTGACGCTCGTCTTCTCAGCCAATGAGAAGCCACCTAGTGCTCTGGATGACAGACTGGATAAGCATGTTAGGTAGGCAAAGAATGGGCGGCCAAATTACCAGATTTATTTCTATTTGTTATTTAAGAAAACATAGATACAGAAAGAGTATGTACAAACAAAACTGTCCATACCAGGGGTACATATATATATATATATATATATATATATATATATATATATATATATATATATATATATATATATATATATATATATATATATATATATATAAAGAAAATAGTTTTAGACATTTAAAATAAAGTTAAATCGGTCTATAAGCAATTTATAAAACATAATATTTTGAGTGCCTCTTTATTCTTTATGTTTCTTATCGTGGTGGCATATTGATGCAGTTGTTGTTAAAAGTATTTTTGTTTGGAGTCCTCCCATCTCATATTACAACAACATTACTAGTTCTCCTTGCTGATGGATTGAGAGGACACAGGTGAGAGGAGACACTAGAAACATAAAACCCCAAATGCCAAAATACCCCAGAGTAAACCAAGGATGTTAACAAAGATGACGAAAGAAGAGATGAGGGACAGCATTCAGGAACAAATGGTAACTTGAAGAGGTAAGATGACTCCATACTTTATGTTTACAAGTATACATTAGTCTCCACTGAGAAAATGCAAGTATTTATCCCAAAATCAGCTATGGATTCAAGTGGATAGAATACACAATAATGGTGTTTTTTCATTAATTGTTGTCTTTGGGTGACCAAAGACCCCAAATGATAAAAGGGAGCCAAAGGATAAGAACAAAGATTAGCAAAAGCCCGAAGATGAAAACAAGATGAGGGAAGCTACATGGTCATAGAGAACATGGAAGAGCATAGCAAAGCATAATGATATATTAACCTTATTATTTTTTGTGTGCAATGTTTAGCCACAAAATATTCTACAATATTTAGCATGATCAGAGTGCAAAAAAGTGCCTCAAATAAAGTCAAAAGCTTGTCTAAATTAAGATTGGTCTATTTCCTTAATAATGTATGTGGGGAAATTATAAAACCTTAAAAACCGAGAGACATTTGAGAAAATGAAGATATATTTATGAATAATGGCCTGGACAACAGTCACAAAACCAAAGGATATTACAAAGGCTTACATTTTCAGATATTGCAATGGACTGGGAATTTAAAAAAACTTTAAACAACAACACTTTTAAAAACTGGGCAAGTAGAGGTTAGTTAGTTACGGATAAAGGAATAGAGACTTTTGAAAATTTCAACAATCATCAAGTCTTATGATACCTGACCTTATAAGTCATTATAAAATGCTCTGTAATGTGTTAAATAAGTATGAATTAAATGAATACTTTTAACTGCAATTATACAATTCTATTAGCAGATTATAACAAACTATGATATGTTTATAATGCATAAATGGTTGTCATAGAAAATGTAACCAAACTGGTTATTAATTATGCAAAAACATGCTTCAAACCACGATGAAAAAGCAGTCCACTTTTATTTGTTCTTAAAATAAGCAGCATAGATTCCTCTTCAGCTTTGTTTACCAAAACTTTTTTACAGCAGACACTCTGACTTGATCTTGCAGAAAAGCAAAAGTTTAACTAATTAAATATGGCCCCATTCCAGCAATTAATGTGATAAGTGCATGTTTTGACAGGTCCAAATGTTTCATATCCAAATGACTGTGACATAAACCCTTGATTGACTTCAACTAATTAAAAAGCCATCACTTATTAAAATGCTAATTAATCACTCAAAAACAATTGTGCATCTTGATTATGAATTGAAAGACAGCTACACGTATACACCTAATACTACAAACAAAACACAGATGTCCTCTTTCGTCTTTCTCCATTTCCACACTTTATCATGTAATCCAATTAGAATTTAAAAAAGTTTGAGATCAACAAATGGTCCTTAAACTACGCTGTAAAAAGGCAGACACAAGAGAAAACCGATGAGGCAACATTCCTGCTGAGACAGTCCACTAGTCACAACACCACCGAGGCATTTATCTGTGTCTCACTGAGCTAGGACTTATTGATCAGATCTTCCTTCAGAATTTTGCTTGCTTTTTTGTGCTCAAAGAGACTAATGGCTTGTTATTTTATATTTTATATCACAATATGTGTTGTTTGTGAAGTCAACACCAAGATTGTGAATTGATTGTGATACTTTTCATTTGTTACAACAGCATTCTGATTGAAAAATGATCACTGATGCCCACAATAATCCCAGAAGATGTTGTACAGTTTATAACTTAAAATATTACAGTAACGGTACACAAATGAGGGCTGCATGTTGGTGGCTAGCACTGTCGCCTCACAGCCAGAGGGGCCTGGGTTCGATTCCGGGGCTGGACCGCCCTTCTCAGTGTGGAGTTTGCATGTTCACACCGTGTCAGCTTGGGTTTCCTTTGGGTTCTCAGGCTTCCTCCCTCAGTCCAAAATCATGCAGTTTAGGTCAACTGATGACCCAAAATTACCTGTAGGTGTGGATGTGAGCGTGAATGGTTGTCTGTCTCGGTGTCAGCACTGCGATAGTCTGATGACCTTTCCAGAGTGTACCCTTACACAATGTCAGCTGGGTTTGGGTCCAACCCCCTCGAGACCATGAACAGGATAAACGGTTAAAGATAATGGACGGTTGGATGATATATGAATGGATACCTAAATGCACAGCGTCTACCTTGTCAAACCTCTGGGAGTGCTTTTTTATTTATTTATTGGATGGTGAGTGTAACTCCTACATTTGTATCATTTGTTAAGATACAAAAAACAAACTGAAGGTGAAGAACAGCATCCACTATTACAAAGTCCTTCCATTTAGACATCAGTGTGCATGCATCATCCCTAAAAAAACAAAGCATAAAGCCTTTTAATTGCCTGTTCTTGTAGCCCATTAGAGCATAATATTACAAGTGTGAGCACCAACCGTTTATCAAGTACACACAAACCTGCTGCACTATTACATTGTCTTATACACAATACTATTGCTGTCACAAAATCTGTCCCACAGTGTATGTTTAACTTATTGAGCCTCTATTGCTCTAATTGATGTTACCAAACAAACATCTAACCAAATCAATACATCGAACTACGTCAGAGTAAAATGATCCGTAAGACCTTTCCACTAGAGGGGGCTGCTTGTACATCTTTACAGTACTGAACATGCTTTCCATCAATGTAATTGTGTATACACCACCATCATGTCTGCACTATAGTGTAGTCAGCTCTGATTAAAAAATGATAACAGTTATATGTCTGAGGTGTATGGGTGAGAAAAAAAATCTATGGATAAGGTGTCAATATACAGAGTCCCACCATTCCTGCATTACAGTAAATGCATCCTTCATGCTGATTTTTCTTTATTTCAAATCTGTGGAGGAAACATAAAGTAGATGTTTTATTTATTCAATTAAAATTGAGTGCATTTCGGGATTAATCTATTTTTACAGATTGACTGCTGAAGTTTCCTCTTTAGTAGAACCATGATGGATAAAATAGTTTCACAACATGTCCGCCTGTTTGATTATATTCAGGCATGTGCAGGCACATCTATGTGGTGATAATATGCTTATATTGTGATACTGAATAAACACAGTGCTTATGAAATCATTAAGCATTATTGCCACACTGATCACCCACTGCACTGTGCAATATTCAAAAACGTAAAAAAAATACATAGTAGACTCAAGTATTTATTTCACAAAATGGTCTCTGTCTTTGATCTGACATAATAATTATTATAGTTTCAGGAAGTAAAACGTTTGGATCCAACATTATGAGAAGTGCGAATGGTCTGCAATTCTATCTTTCATCCCTTTGTGCCATGTATTTAGCCATTTAGGGCTGTTTGGGATTTGCTAACCTCACTTGTTGTGTTTTTTTTAAACCACAGATTATTTTCCACCTGGAGATGCTCTCAAGCATCATGTGAATGAGCCCACAATGTTATCATGTGATTCATGTTAAGTGAATGAGAAACATCTTGTCTGCTGATTTGTACACCAAGAAACAGGTGTAATAACTCACAATCTGTCTGTTTCTATAGATGGTCCTCATCCTGTGAGCTCAGTGAGTCACGTTGCACCTTATTGCTCACCGTCCTGGTTTCATTCTGTCGAATTATTGTATAATTTTAAACTGGAACAGCAGGGTGACCTCTAGCAACTAGTTTAGGGAGAAGGAGAAATAAGAAAAGGGACAGGAGAGAGAGAGGATGAGCAAGAAGTGAAACAGAAATAGCATAGTTGTCCTTGGGAGTAGACTTAAAAAAATGTGGTTGGAGGGATATAAATACATTTTAGTAGGTCACACTGACCAAACTATGATCCACATGGTACCGGTGGCTGTTGGCTGCAGCTACGAAACATTCTTCTTTGTAGGTGAAACACAGCTTTGGTTGTCTTTGTAATTTTGGAGGAGAAACTTGACATAGCAGAGCATAAGTATGATGTTTTTTAATGACATGCATATTTCACATCTAAAATTTGAATTGAGTCCATAGTTTGAACAGTCGCTCCATCTTTATGTCAGACAACTAGAAGAATCCATTGCAATGGTTGATTTTTACACTGTTGAAAGAAAAGAGCTCTATTCAACCGGTCCGCACCTTCCATATTTGTGCTTTTGTAGCCTTTTTCAAGTGTTTCTGTGGATTTCTTGGTATACAGTGGTTGATTTATTAAACTAATTTATTATAGATTTTCTACATGAGCCTGTGCTGAAGAAATTGGCAGCTAGAACTGATGACAAATAGACTCTCTTATATTTAAAGTTTTATCAATAGATTAACTCTCCCTAACAATTTAAACTCTAACTTTTTTACTGAGACCGATAAGAAGTCAAATTTGAATGAGGAATTGTTATCAGAGCATTGCTAATAATGAAAAAAAAAAACAACAGGGGTAAAATAAAAGGCAAATAAACATTTAAAGATTAATTATATTTCTTAAAACAGGGTTCAGATCTAAAAGTAATCTAGCCTGCGGTAATAAGTAAATCTTTGGAGTACAGTGAACTCTAACAATGGGGCTGCAACTGTATAAGCTATAGGAGGAACAGCAGTGTTGACTGTGAATTGTGCCTCTTTAAGCTTGTGTCTGTCCCAGCTTCAGACACTTTATTTAAGGTCAGCTCGGAGACCCCCACCTTTACCCGGATTGGAGTCATGCGATTGAGATTTAAGGCTGGGAATATCAGTCACATTGTGCTGGGGGGGGATAATAGAGATCATGTCCATCCGCCTGTGAAGCTATACAGTCACACCAACTTTACCAAACGCAAGCCCCCCCCCAACGCCACCCTGGTCACTGCACACACTAATGATGACCCCACCCACACGGGTCCCATCTATAGTGAGCAGACAGAGAGGGGCTTTAGCTCAAACTGCTGCAATCTGCAGAAAGCACTGTGCTGGACACACTCTGGCAGCCAGTGGCAGCCTTATATCCTGCACTCAGCTCTTTCTCTTTGTCACGGTGGATTGTGGATGAGCTCTCTGCTGGGGTGTGGGTCTGTAAGCAGGGGTGGGGTCTTGGGCCGGGGGCGTAAACAGGTTTTATGTGTGCACTATTGCACATACCCACAGCTCAAATTACAGATTTTTTGTATGCCTTTCTTTTAGCTTTAACATGCCTGTACAGTGTCAGGAATGTAACCTTGAAGAATCCAAATGTAAATCCACCTGAACTTGAGTTTGTCCAATTTTAAAAAGGAGAGTTTGTACCAGACGGACATAAGTCAAGTTTTTAATTTGTATTGCTCAGATGATAATGACAGCTATACAGGGCTTTTTTTGTACAGTCATGCCAGAGGCTGCCAAAAACATTATTTTAGATAAAACAACGAGACAATTGGATAACAAAATAAATGTCAGATATGAATTAAAATGGATATGAGGTAAACATGACATTAAAGTATACGTTAATATTTTAAAAAGTAATTCTATTAAAATGTATCTTGATACATGAAGGTTCCAGCGACTATTGTCAGCATTAAAAATGAAATGTGTTTGTGTATGCTAAACTACAATAGTAGCAATTGCTTTCTTCCACCTTTTCCCTGTTTTTAATGTTCGGGTTTAATATGGTTTATCTTGGTTTTGATAGAGAGTTGACAGTCAGCATGAAAATAGTATGTGATGTTTCTACAAATTCCACTTAATCATTTACAAGAACAGAACTCGAAATTGGTTTTAACAATGGGGTGTCATTAGTGTAATTAAGCTCTCCAAGTTAGCTGACCGAGTATAGAAGGAAAGCCTTGTTAAATAGTCTAATTGCATCTGACAGTATAAACTATCCAAAAATTCTTAATACTTCAGTTAACATAATGTCATTCAAAATCTTTGAAAACATTTTTTTTACCTTAACTTAATAGGGGGTTGTTTCCCCAAGAGCAGTTAGAAATACTCTGTTTACAGTTTTACACATTCACATGCCAATAACAACTACAATCTGTCAGTTGGCCCATGAGCAACATCACTGGGGCAGATTATGGTTAATGTTCTTTTTCAACTGTCCCTCATTTTATTTGAGTTTATGATATCAAGCTTAGACAATAGGATTTATCTCAGAAACCTAGCTGATAGGGCATAAAAATCAACAACAGGGTCATCTTTGAGGTACAAGGTCCCCTTTAAACCGTCCCTTACTTTAGTTCAGCTGTCCATCAACCCAGCTGAAATAAGTCTGTTGACTAAGGTGCTTAGTGAAATACAAATTTTTGAGCATTGACAAATTTGCTCAAATGTGTTGATAGTGCAAATCAATAGCAACCATTGACGCCATAGCTGCAGTCGGAGAGATCCTGCCCACTCAGAAAGCTTCAATTACAATAATACACTTACAGCAAAAAAATGCAATATACTGAAATCACACAAACAACACAGCAGAGCTGTTTCATTACCACTAACTGCTTATAATGAGTAGCATGCTATTTTCCAAAACTGCTCAGCCCTCTCCATGAGACCCATCATCCCATAAAGCCCTCGCCACTACCACTTTGTTGGTTCAGCACCACCCATGCTCACAGATACACACCCAATGGAGAGACAGACACAGTGAACACAAAGATACAAATATAATTTAGGTGTTGGAGTTTGGGTGCCTGTCTACAGACCACCAGCATGAATGAGTCCCTCTGGATCTTTTCTAACTCAGCTGCAGGAACCATCAAATCACTGCTCACCCTACTATACCGTGCAACAGAGGAAAGCACAGGGGAAAACACTGGTCTTGAGGGTCTCTTGCATGAGGTTCTTCCAGGGCTTTATGAATAACCTAGATCTTGGTGACTTGCTAGATGTCACACGGACCAGGTGCTGCATAGTGTCTCAGGAATAATTTAGTGCAACAGCAGTTCCCAGTGATAAAATGCTAAAACCAGTGGTGGAAAACCTGAAAAAAAGGACATCAAGATTGCGGTGTTTGTCGTTTTTTTATTTCTAGAAAGGATTTGTAAATCCCTGCTGATGTGTGTGTGTGGGGGGGGCATGTTTTAATGGATCCATACAATGTAATCACACAGTATGAATATAATAGAATATACACTATGTAAATGTATAAACTACCAGGGAAAATGAATGATTTTAATGACATTGATGAGGTGAATCCAAGGAGAAGACGTCATCCTATATATTGATTCCCATTTTCATATATCGTCACCAGTTACAGAGAATATAGCTGGATAATATGAAGCAGTGACAACCAGTAAGATGCTCAAATTGGCTGCAACCCCATGTGGATTGAAGATGATGCATTCAATGTGAGCTAGAATTTTCCATGCTTGCATTTGTAGAATTTCCTCATTGCATTAATGAACTGGTTGCAAGCAAAAAAAAAAAAAACCCTGCCTTGAGATACAAAAACCGACTGCTATGTGAACGTTGCAGTTTTAGCACCAGGGACAGCACCAGAGGAAGAGGCAGAGCGTCTTCTGCTCCCGGTTATTGTTTAAGAATAACTGAACATGTGCAGTGTTTCTCATGTGACTGTGAAGGGTCAGCACCCACCCACACACGCACACACCCCCCCCCCTACGCACACCCCCTAACTACCACCACCACGTCCACTTTTTCCTTTCTTCTCCCTGTTGAACGGGAGCACAGGGCAGGGGAGTGAGTGAGATTGGACGGCCCTTCTGATGCTCGGCCGCGGGGGGAAGAAAAGCAGCTGCGGATATCCGTCTCATACCTGCCTCAAACCGGGCTCTTTTCATCGCTTATTTTTTGTCTTCCCCCGCTGACCGTTTTGTGTGAAAGCGATATATATATATATATATATTATATATATATATATATATATTTATATATTTATATATAACAGCCTGGTTTCGTAACGCGCTGCACCGGTAGCAGCGCGGAGGCAAAGGTCTTTTTTTTCTCGAGGATGCGGATTTAAAGGAACGGAGTGATCAGCGTTACCTTGGATATTCGACCGTTAACATTTAAATTAGCCCATCACACGCGTTGGTAGCGAAGGATTTTTCATGTCTGCAGTGACGCGTTAGTAATACATCCGACAGCCTCTGTAACAGAAGACGAAATAAGGGGTAAGCGTGAATGGTTTATTTTTTGTGTGTGTATGTGTGTGTGTGTGTGTTATTATTCTCCACTACCAGTAGACTAATGACAGACTAACACACTAATAACAATGTGCTATCCAGGTGACTGCTGCTAGCTTGCCACTGCTACTAGCTGTCCAAGTCAACAGACAACGGAGGTGATTGTCTCGCAGCCAATGCCATCTTTGAAACTCTGAAAGAGATGTGCATCAAATAATCTCGTTTTTTAATTCTGGTTTGTTCTCTGCTGGGTGGAGACGTCTATCTGACTGCGACGCCTCGCGTTGGTTATTGGGACCAACCATTCCTCTGCATGTCTGTCTGTGTGTCTTTGTTTGAACTGATGTCAAAACGCAGCCACATTTTCTATCTGCGTGTTTTGTACAACCAGCCTTTGGATCTTTGACTCAACATCTGCACTTAACCCCATCAGGCAGTGCAGCCAGGTTCTAACGTGTTTCATTGATGTGTGTGTTATAGGGCCAGCATCATGTGAAGCTGCAGCTTTTTTTTTTTGCTTTGGACGTTGTGGAGCTGTGTGGCTGTGTGTTATGATAGGACTGAGATTTACATTGCGTGCCTGCCTGGCCTAGACTGTGAGTCATAGCAGGGATGCATCAGGTAAAAGTATGTTCAAAGGTTGTGTTACCAGCAAAATATCACTGAGTCCAGTGAACAAGTTGTTTTGAAACGTGTGAGCTTGCTTCATGCCCATCCACCGTTATACTACCGTACCTCCCTTATTTTGAAGATATTGAGATCTGACATTTGCCGGCTACCACGTGTAGAAGCTCCATGTTTTATAGCCCAGAGACATCAGCCCATTGACAAAATGTTATGGTGACAGAAAAAAAGAAAAAACATGAGCGATGGGGGTGCATAGCAATTATATTATAATGAAGGCATCATCTTGATGAGCACGTTTCAAAATGTATGTTTTCTGTGTACAATATATGGGAGGTATCACAAATGATTGAGATTAGCCTAGTTGTCGGCGATAAGGGATTGTATTCAAAGTATAGCTTATGTTTTAATGATTTTATGGAATCTATAGGATAACGATAATAAGAGAGCTGCAACACTATAGGACAACACTGTACATTACATTAGTTAAGAAGTAGAGGGATGACACTGGCTATTGACAGTGGAAAGCCCCTCGTCCATGCAAAGCCATGACCAACTCTTATCATTTCAAAAACGTCTACATTGATGACATTTAACAACTCTTCTTGACTAGAACACAAAATAGTGGGTCATGAAATGGTTAGGTGTTCACTGGTACGGTTCTTACCACAATGTATTTTTTAATTCAATGTAAATCAGGTTTTCAGCCCACTTTATATTCATTGACTGATTTACACATTGATTGGGAGCTGAAAGCAATAAATTGCTGTCATCTAGAGGGTGGGATAGAAAGCCGGGGGTTCATTCTGTTACATTTAAAATGCTTCCTCGTTCCCCCACTACCTCCTCCTTGCCGTTGAGGCCAGGGAACTGGATTATATGGAAGACTAGATTTGACAAAATGACATCAATTTAATTGATTTTTATAAAAATAGATACATGCCTAACTTGAGTAGACCACTAAATAAGCAATTCAAATGAATTACTCAATCATTTAAGCAATTAAGTTATTGTTTTCTTGTATTTGTTTCTATACATACTTAATGATTCCTGTGTAGCAATTTCCCATTTGGATCTTTGTATTTTCTATGTAGGGTTTGCCTAATGTCTCTTTTCCGTTTACGTCGTTGTTATTTAGCAGGGAGATATGCAAATACCAAATCAGCACTGTGATAAGAAATAACATGTTGCCTGGAATTTGAACGAATGTGGTGATATTCTGAATATTTTCTTTTGAATGCCTCCTTCGCCTTGGTCATCATATCCACGTTGCTAGATTTTATATAAAAAATGAACGATGGCCATACCCAAAATATTCTCATAGCATTAATATGGAGGCACTGAGTCAAAAGTGATTTAAAGCGTTTTTGTTAAATTTTCCATTTCACCCATCAAACTGTTTGACACATTCATTGTTGTAGATACCAATTTATGTTGGACAGATGTCCTTTTTTCAAATAATTCACAGATCAGCCATATTGAATTATGTAATATTAACATATGTAAACTTAAATTCTAGTATAGTATAAAAGGAATACAAAGCTAATCTATGTGGTAACTCTTGAGACAAATTAAGAATTCATTAATGGAATAAATTCCCCACAGAGAAGCCCTGTAAGAACTGTACCACCAGAGGGCGATATGATGACTCCCACCTTCCTGTTCACGTTGTTGAAATGATGCTCATGGAGCTTTGTCTGCAGGCAGCATTAGGTGTATGGTTGAAGCAGGCCACAAACAGTATGTTTAATCATTTATGAAGACCCTTAGGAGCTGTGGCTAAAATCTAGCCGCAGAGGCCTGCTGTGATATGAGTCAACACCAAATGGGGAGATAACATGAAAATCTCATTCTGTAATTGTGCATCAAAACAAACAGTGTACTTTGAATAATTCATCAGCCATCGTGCAATTCTTGTGTTTCTTTGTCTCTTTCATTGCTTACCCAGACATCAGCCATAAGGAGCCGATCTTCAGATTTTTATTGACAATCTGCCACACATAAAACTGAATCTGCCTGTGAGGAGGAACACAAATACATTTCATGGTATTTGATAAACTTGTAGATAATATCTGCAGATTTATCAAATACATTTTTGTATAAACAGCCCATGGCGACATCCATAGAGTCTTGCTGTTCTTCATGTTAATTAAACATGCTACAGACCAATTAAAATACACATTACTTGAAATATTATTTTTGTATTAGTTTAAAAATGTGTTTTCGAAAAGTATTGATTTTGTTTCAGCTTTAGAAGATGAGAACTCTTTTGCAGGATGTGTGTTGTCTGTTGCTATGATATAAGTTCTCTCCCAGTTATATAATTAGAAAATACTTATTGATCCAGTCAGCGCTGCATGGTGTTCCCAGGAAGAACATATACTGGAACAGACTAGATGAATGCACCAACATCCTTATCTTGGACTGTATGTCTATGTTTGTTGATAATCTTGCCTCAGATATTCCTTGTCAGCTCATAGCTTGTTATTGGGTTCATGGCCACAGGTTGAAATGCCTTTATGCCTTTTAGATGTAGAGACAGCCGGGTTGTGATGATAGACGTATGAGATATGGCTGTTAGTGGCTGTCTAGATGAACAGCATTCAACAATGGAATGGGCTGTGACTGTGGGCCCCCCATAGTGCTGATTCTCAAAATCCCTCTTGAACAAGCTTTTTTTTCAGTCACTGCCATTCACACTTTCATTGTGCTGCAGTGAACCATATCGCTAGACCAGCGTTCGCTGTGTGTTACTCGTGCTGTTTTCTGATGTGCAGTTCTTCATTTCATAATTTTCGTATTTTAGCTGTGTTGGGCACAGTGGAGAGTTTATTTGTTATTATCCTTTATATATTTATCTAATCTTTCACACGTGGTTGCGCCAAATGTGAGCCCCCTGAAAGCAATGCTTGTTGTGAGTCCAGAGAGTAACATTGATGCTAACTTGAGGTTGAAATGTTTCCTTTTTTTAATCTGCTGCCATAAAATAAACGATTGTAAAGAGATTTGGCACTTAACACTGCATCCTTAACTGTGTCAGAGCTATAACTGTAGCTTCAGAAAAAATATATAATTAAACCTGCTTTTCATGGGGACCAGAAAATCCTGCACCGTGTTAGGGTCAGGAAATAATTTTGCCAATTTGGATCAATTCAGATTTGACAAGATTAGACTAATACATTTGACATTGTGTAGATGATTTTGAGCTTATACTCACCAGAATATACCACTTTATTTTTAGAATTTCAAAAAGTAGGTCATCAGTGTGAATATTACAGCATCTTTAAAACAGTATGTAGCTCATCAATTGAAATGTGCAAATTATCTTGCATCTATAGTTAAACAGCAGCCAATGAGTGAAGTAGATCAGAAGTTATTTTAGTGCTCTAATGGTATTTACACTCCATAGAAAAACATAGTTGGCATGAAACTAGTGCACTGAGTGACACACAAGTTGCGAGGAGAGGGCAGTCCAGTCACCTCCTATATTTTTTATATGTCAGAAAAGTAAAGAGGGAGAATGAATAAGGGCATGACAGGGCAGCAGCCACGAGCTGAACATAGCCACAACCATCTGGAAAGCTTGCTGGGTTTTAAAATGTTATTTATTTACAGTATGGCACCCCATGTACTATTAAAGCTTATACCAGTTTGCTCCCAATTAATAAATCCACCTTTTAAAAAGATTAGGTCATTGGAAGGACTTTGTTTTATGTGCAGTGCCTCTCTGTGGACTTTTCTTGCAGATGCAGAAATTCTGGACAGTTGCTGCACCTCTGCTTCACAGGGTCACAAAATGTTGCACAACTCTCAGGAATCTGAAAATGGAATATCTTAGTGCCAATTCAGTAGAGAGCTATGCCAAGAAATGTAATCATTTCTGACTTTTACCTTGTGCAGAATTTGACTATTCGAATAGCCATAAAAAAGAAATAGTTTGCCATGAACTACTTCTTAACACAAGGACTACCATACATAGTTTGGGGTCGGTTTGTCAAACTAAACCCTTTTGGCATAGTGATAAGACTAAAGGAAGGCTCTCAGGTCACACATCGGTTTAGTTTCAGTGCACTTAACAGCATTTATCAGCAGAAAGCAGCATCTCCTTGTTTCTGAGAGAAAAAAATATATATAAACAATTTTGGTGTAGTGGCCTTACCCGAGGTTGATAGGCAAGGCCACTAAACATTGTTCCACAGCACTGAGAAGGCGGCCTACAGATGTATCTGAAGACATTTTTTGTTCATCTGCCAATATATATTGCAAATTGCCCCTTTTTTAAGGTCTAGGACGAAAAGAAATGCAAAACCTAAAATATATACCTCTGACAAAAAGGTAAAAAAAAAAAACTCCCACACATGCAGGTAGATTGTTGATTTTGTGCTGTCAGGATCTGTGGGAATCCCCAAATGGTTAGAAAGAGCCTTTCGATCAACCATACATCAGCATCAACACACACACACACACACACACACACACACACACACACACACACACACACACACACACACACACACACACACACACACACACACACACACACACACACACACTAGCAGACCTGTAGGCATACTGACAGTGCTTACGCTTGCACTTGGTCTTGTGTGTTTAAAAATGGCAAGAATCAATCCACGGTGGATTAGCCTGATCTGCATGAATATTTCATTCACTGATGTTTTTATTTGGATTTCTGGCAGCCATTGAGATTGAGGCTGCCACTGTGACTTCAAGCCAAATGTTATTCAAAGAGGAGGCTAAGCTTAGGACTCATTCAGCAGCAGAGGCTAGTCAGGAGCAGCAACCGATATAACGTTGGCCTTGGTTTGTGCATTCTGTGGCATCAAATTATGATCTGAATACATATAATACACACTGTGATACGTAAGATAATGCTTTAGATGGGCCTGAATTGCCACAGTGGGAAAAAGGTTATAAATATGTAGCCTATCTGGTGTATTTCAATTTCCCAGTAATGCAATGATGCATATTATTTGTATCAGTGGGGTTATTACAGATCATTCCTCAGGAAATACATTTGAGAGCTTCGCTGTGAATTTTGTTGCTCATGCTGATCGTTTACTCGTGCCTCTTATTGACAGAGATTAGCAAGTGCTGCTTGGATATGAGGTGTAGGACGGACATTGTTTAGTCAGACGCTGCTTCATTGTCCATAGTGTAGTTAAAGGATATAGTTTTGCCTCGGTGTGACATCATGGTAGGTCATCAGGATATGTATGAATTCTTGAATGAAAGAATGGTAGTGCCTTTGGGACAAAAGAATGAATTTGCCACAAATGTTGTATTCTACTGATTTAACATCCATGTGTACCATTGTGCGGTATAGAGAACTGCTGCCCAAAACCAAAGTGACATCTCTATGTCCATGTGTGGAAGGCATGCTTCCAGCTTGAGTATTTGATGAATGTGATGCTACAGGTCAACAAAGGACCTCTGCTGTCCTATTCAGCAGGGCATTCAGGCCCGGATCAGCAGCCTGTGGAGGGGCCTCTGATGCATATGTGCCTCTGGCTGCCTCATCTCTGCAAACAGGAAAGGATCGAACGACTGGCCTCAACTCTCTGCTGACTCCTCCATTGTATGGGGCCAGTTTGGCGGAGCAGGCTTTGTGCGATAAATTTGGGGATCTGCCTCCCACCCCCACCCCACCCCCCACGCTCGTCCGAGTATGACAGGCAGGCACCACAAAGGTGCCACCTCAGCTTGAACTCATTGAAATGTGTTTATTGATAAAGCCCTTGGCTGCTTTGCAGTCATATTGATATGTTTTCAGTAATATTTAAAACATAATAGTAATAGTAACAGTTTTTGGTGAGTGTTATAAAAAGGCTGATTGCTCCTTTGTTTGGCATTGCAGGGTGTGGTTGTGTGTGTGTGTGTGTGTGTGTGTGTGTGTGTGTGTGTGTGTGTGTGTGTGTGTGTGTGTGTGTGTGTGTGTCTACCCTATTCCCCCGGTGCACTGTGGCAGTGTGTCTGGCTAAGTGTGCACAGGCCTAATTCCCTGCGGACGACTGATTGTGGGCTCTATTTCTTCTTTTTCCGCTCAGCCTGATTAACGGGTGCGGTGACAAATAGACCAGCTGGGCAAAAGGGAAGCAGCTCTGGGAGGGGAGGAGGGATGGCGGAGACAGAAGCAGGTGGTGGTGCTGCCTGTCACGCTGCTGGCTCTGCCCTGCTTTCTTCACCGCTGTCGCTCTGCTGTGAGCGATACTCTGATGTGTGTCTGCCCAGACAGAGGCTGGGGTTTCGCCTTGAGGCATTCCTCAGTGCCCCACTTTCGCTCTTCCCTTGTTCAGAAGCACTACTCTCACAGTCACTTGTCCTGCTTTCCTATTTTGACTTTAGAGAAAGCATGCTGTCCGGTTTGAAAAGGTTAGACTCCATGTAGGCCATGCCTTTATTACACAGCTTGAGGATCTGTGTTGACTCCACTCAGCTTTCATTGTGTTTACACAGCCCTGCAATGTTGCCCAGCTATTACAATAATAGGCTGATTGTAACAGCAGCACTTATTTATTTTGCATTAGGTTTTGTTGGTTGCACTGGTGTGCGGAGAGTAATGCATATTGACATATGAAGGATACGTGACAGATCAAAATCCTTCATTCAGTAATGTCTGTCTTTTGGCATATATTAGTGGATTAGACCTTGAGGGGATTTCCTTTCATAGAACCTCTTTATGCCCCCAACCCCCCTTTTGTGCCACATCTGTGTGGCTGCCAGCCTTTTTTTTTTTTTTCCTGATATGAGCAGTAATGGTGGAGGTTGCAGTGCAGTAGCGTTGGGGCTAGCATCTCTACTTGAAGGTTTGTGCTTGGAGAGAATTTGCTCCTTTGTGCCTTTTTTTAGCTTTGCAAACCAAGGATTCAGTTTAGAAGTTATTTTCTGTCCTTGATTTGGTTTCTCTCTGGGAGGCAAGTACGTCACTCAGGCTAGCATGATTGTAGGTGTTGAACCGACCCATTTTGTGTGCCGCATACTGATTCGCACATGCCGAGTGGGTGGATTTGTGTGTGTGTGTGGCTTTTAGAAGCACTGTGGGTGTGTGTTTGTATGTGTGTGTGTGTGTATGAGGTTGGTGGTTGTGCTGGTGGGGGTGTAATGGTTCAGCTCATCGTGTGTGTGTGTGTGTGTGTGTGTGTGTGTGTGTGTGTGTGTGTGTGTGTGTGTGTGTGTGTGTGTGTGTGTGTGTGTGTGTGTGTGTGTGTGTGTGTGTGTGTGTGTGTGTGTGTGTGTTTGTGTGAGAGGACGAGTACAGTAGGTTGTATCATAGTAGGTCAGGGGATTGTTTGTCTGATCCATTGAGGGGTGATTAGTGCAGACACTGAGCCGAGCCTCCTCTTACCAACAATAAGGGAAGGATTGCCCTCGATTTTCCAATGCCAGTCTCTTGTGACCACACTGGTCCTGCTCCCTCCAGCCCCCACCCTGGTCCACTCCCACTGACAGATTGTCATTGACTTCATTGCTGCCATGCCGGATAGTGTGTCCTCTTTGTGGCTCTTGCTTCCATGCTGTGACGTTGTGGTTATTTAAGCTGCATGTAAATCTTACCACTTTGTCAGCCGCGCCACACCACCACAATCAGTCGCAGGGTGTAGGCCTGCCCGGGGTTTTCATCCATTGTTCATTCATTTGCCAAATAATTTGACACGGTGATGTCGAGGGTAACAAGGTTGAGTTTGTGGACTGACTGTGTGATTATTTTATTATAGATGATATTGAATGAAGGACATAAGAATCAACATACTGGCTAACCACATACACACTCTCAGTGGGGGGGGGGGGTCAAAGCATTAGCCAAGTCCTGGGGTGCCAGTGGGTGGGGAGGTGACAGGTCTGGGGGTAGTGTGGAGGCGTTGTTCTGCCTTCTTCTCTAATCCCTGCATTTAGTTTCTATTCCCAGCCGCTTCTTAATCTGCCACTAATAGGATTTGCCAAGCTTTTGTTTTATTTTTCTTATAGCTAGAATGTGAGTGGCTTGTTTAACTTGTCTAAACAATATCATATATTAATCAGGTGTATTAATGTTCAGGTAGCTGTTGTATTGCAAAGTAAAATCGGATAAGTTTTACTTAAACTCATATTTGAAAACAAATCCCAACGCGTCCTGGCGATCTCTAATGGATCTAAGTTATATATTACTTAATAACAGCATCCCTGGTTTGATTGTGGCTATGGACATTTGTTACATCTCATTCGCTTCTTGTCTGCATCTATACTGGAAACTATCCAATAAATGCCAAATTGCACAAAATAAAAAAACAACAACATCAACACAATACAGCCAAATAATCCGGTTCACATTAATCACACATTACATTGCTCCTATGATGGATAATTACTATAACTGCATTTTTAAGACCGCTAACAGATGGATTTAGGCTTTTAAAATCTTCACCACCTCACCCCCCCTCGTTGACGCTATGCTTGTCTAGTATGTGTTTTTTGCATTTAATAATTCAGGGAATATGGGCCCAACCTAGATGTACACTGGCAGTTTACAATATTGATAGGTATCGGTTCTGACAGCTGTCTGTTATCGATCCTGAGGTTTGATTTAGAGGATGCATTGACTTTCATGCCATGACTAGTCCAAGAATCGTCCTAGCAGACACATTACTGCCAGCCCTTACATTCAAACAGATAAATCTCTGTAAGCAGCTGTTAAATGGTTTTTCATTCAAACCTCAAGGAAAAGAGCAGAGAATGAATACATAGCCTCATTAATGTGTGATGTGTTGCATAGCTGGCCTACTTATTCTCATCTAGAGCACCACGTCGTTTGTTGCCTAGAATCTATTTCTTCCAACCTCTCGCTGTAGTACCATGTAATCTAACCGCGACTGAACTAAACTCATCACGACAGACATGATGGAGAGAGTTGATATGACCAAAATATTAGGACTGCAGTCTCTGTGCATTGAACGAATGAATTAAACGTTAAACCAAAGAACACTGTTTGCAGTCCTTAGTCATGCTTAGCCATAAATACCTCCTCACAAAAACCCATCAATTTCCACAACTGTCCTCTCTCTCATCTCAGTACAAGGCAGCCACAGCTACTAGACACAACACAAGATAAAGTGACAGGTATTAGCAAACTGACGACTCAACCTCGTCTATTAATCTGCTCAATGCTCTTAAACGAATGGCCCCAGTTAGTTAATGGGTCTCTCTGGTGGGGGGTTTAATCTTAATGTAAATGCAGTGCATAATACTTAAGACAGGATCTGTCTGGTCATCTGCATTAGTGTTTTCTAAACAATGGAGTGAAATCGTTAACACATTTAACACTATTATTGATTGAACATGTTTGGTGTGCTATGTATAGGAAATCTATGAAAATAAATGCAAATAAATACATCTATTTACTTCCCTGCTACTGTCAGCTGAACTATTGGGTTAACATGCCTCTTATCTGTTTGAAGTTGAGGACCCATCAATATTACCAAGATTTTAATGCTTTCCTTGAAAGCAGGAATATGATCTTTTGTTGATAAAGTGTGATGATTTCGACATTACAGTTTAGTTAACTATACTGAATGTTATATAGAGGCATATTATTACACAGTGCATTACACACACACACACACACACACACACACACACACACACACACACACACACACACACACACACACACACACACACACACACACACACACACACACACACCATTAAAATGAATTAATGGGACAAGATGCATTTGCTTCTGGCTCCAGCTTAAAATCTGTCAGCGAAATACAGAGAAG
The DNA here is from genome assembly GCF_027596085.1 of Anoplopoma fimbria. NCBI lineage: Eukaryota > Metazoa > Chordata > Actinopteri > Perciformes > Anoplopomatidae > Anoplopoma > Anoplopoma fimbria. The sequence continues at coordinate 16,199,609 of NC_072472.1, read as the reverse complement.
GTGTGGGAGTGACCTCCTTTTGAAGAAGGCCTATTGATTGTTTCCATATGAGGGTATCCTTGGCATCATAACTGGATGCTGAGTTTGTACAAACAGCAGGATAGTAGGGATATTGCATGGCTAGCAGTGAGTGCAAGGACAGGGACTGAGAGTATAACGTGTTATATTCTGTCAGGTTTTGACCACTAGTGGGTCTCTTAAGCGGTGTGTGTGTGTGTGTGTGTGTGTGTGTGTGTGTGTGTGTGTGTGTGTGTGTGTGTGTGTGTGTGTGTGTGTGTGTGTGTGTGTGTGTGTGTGTGTGTGTGTGTGTGTGTGTGTGTGTGTGTGTGTGTGTGTGTGTGTGTGTGGTGGCATGTGCAAGTCAAGATCTAATGATTGAAGTAGTTTCTGCCATTGAGACTCCCTGGCATGCAGTTGTATTCTATTATTGGTTGGCTAACTGATGACTTCATGACAGTTGCTGAGCTTAGGCCTATTTCAAATTTTTTATCTCCTTATACACTCTGGCAGTTGCTCTGTCTAGGCTGATATTTGCATATGACTGTCATTTGAGCACATAAAACTTGAGTGCAGCTGTGAGGAGAGTGCAGGCGGTGTATGTTACAGAGCATCATCCTGCCTTGGATGAAATAGAAATATTCAGTTCCCAAACTTAATCTGAATCTAGCTCAAGAACACTTCTGGTATCACGCAATGTCCCCTCCCTTCACTGTATGTACTGAGTTCAGGGTGCTTTTGTGTCTCTGTGTCTGAATTGCACGTTCAATGTGTTTTCTTCCAGCCTGGACACCATGAGCACCATCTCGCCGACGGACTTTGACAGCTTGGAGATCCAGCAGCAGTATAATGACATCAACAACCGCTGGGACCTGGCAGCAGAGACTGACTGGGATAATGAGAACAGTTCAGCACGCCTCTTCGAGCGTTCCCGCATCAAGGCTCTCGCAGGTATGCTACCCATCCTACCCCACCAACGTAGATGGTTGCGTGATATCATCATGCAACTACGTGTACTGTAGGTGTATGATGATGACTGATGAAACATATGGTTCAGTTTGAAGCATTATTGTTGTACATTGTACAACAGTAAATGCTGACCGTAGAAGGTGGCTAACGCTCCCATTTTCAATTTTCTAACTTTCCAAAAGTGAATATTATAGAGTTTAGTCTTTCATGTAATAAAACTGTGTTAGGGAGTTATTGATTTAGTTCCCAGGTTATTTTTAAGGCAGTAGTCAGTGTATTGTTGTGTTGGAATTAATTATCTTAAAGCTATTTGTAATATTACAACTTTTAAGGAGTTACTAGTTTGTTGGGTGCACCACTGATGAGGCGCTCCTTTGTAACCACATAAGGAACGTTCTCAGCAGTGAGAACATCAGGCGGCGGTCACAGCCCAACCTGCAAGTCTTACTGGAAATTTATGAATTTACAGTTTATATAATAGCTGCAAAATAAACTTATTATCAAACCATCAGCTACATATAAGATAACTTATTGACATATTGCACTGCAGTCTGCGTTGCATCCTTCTAAATTGAACAGTAGATTCTGAATGTCGTTTTAACAATTCACACAATACAATCAAAAGACTTAACAAGAACACTATCAAATGCAAGCCAAAGAAACATTCAGCAAAATCCAGTTATTATTTTCGACTCAACCCAAACAAATTTGTATCACTGTTATAGCATACTGATCAAAAAATACTTGATTTCATATAAAATCATCCAAGTGTTACATTTAAAGATGGGTTTTTTTTCTGAATTTTACCGTGAAGCTGTACAGAAAACGTTAAAAGTGCTGAAACATATACAATTTAGGTTAATTAGCACTTTAAGGATAATCAGTAAAATGTAGTATTCATACATTTTCCCTAGCATTTATTATTTCAATGAGAAACCGTATTAAACAGTGGATTCAGCTGTTTGGTAAAGCCCAGAGCTTTCAACTGTATGACGGCTCTGTTAAAAAGGCATTCTTACTTTATGTTTTTCAGTCACATACTGACTGACACACTCCTGTGTCAAGCTTTTGGCAACAGCCGGTTTGGGAACTACCAGGAATTCTTCTTTGACTGTTGGCATTATTAAGACTGACTTTTTGCCCGCTGTGTTTTAACATGACAATCTTTGACAGCTCTTTTTTTGGAGGCTTGACAGATAACTCCATTTCTGTAGTAAAGTAGACAGGAGGCGCTGTCCACTGTGGAACAGAAAATATTTTGTGAGTGGACATTCTGAGGGCCGACTAACTTTAGCAGACACTCTAGATGGACAAGTATTAACTGGCCAGTCGAGCAGTATTAAGGCTCGAAACGACACATCATACAGCACTTGTAAAGTAACATTCTCACTTTGTAACCCTAATAGATGGTGTTCACTCCACTCAAACAGAACATCTGTGGTTGTAATCTCTCTAGTTCTCGTCTATAATGCAACACATCCCTTTTTCCAAACATAATCATTGGAGACAACATTATTTATGGCCAGTATGGCCTTTCTTTTAAGTAACATTTTTAAATATGCAACAGGAGTTTGAGAAACAGACGACATTTAGAGACAAAATCACAGACCAATGGTAATTGCACCGATCTAATGAGGCTCTGTAGAGAGAGGTACCAATTTTATTCTTTTCTGTCCCAAAAGGCACAATTCTCCCTTTATAGGGCAAGACCGAAATACCTTCAAAATGAGGACAAAGCCAGGCAGCTGTATAGTCAATTCACCACAGAGCAATAAGCAGTGATGGAATGAGGTGGTGAGGTTAGTCTTTAGTGCTGCTGGAGGGGGTGGGGTGAAAATCCCACATCGATAAAGCAACACCTAAAGATAAACGAACCGTCTAATATGTTTGTGTGTGTGTGTGTGCTTGTGCACCCTGTACCCTCCTGGTTTCATTCTACTGATAAAATATCTGTTGTTAATAGTCAAAACAAGCTGCAGTATCATGGAGAACCCAGCAGAGGGGAGCAACAGGCAGGTGCACGCACACACACACACACACACACACACACGCTCACACTCCCACACACCCACACACAAAAAAAAACCGCATGCTCTGCTGATCTTTGAGCACCGCTGTAGTCAAAGTACTTCTGAAAAGATAAACCTCATTTCACTTACAAATATAACCTGACTCATTTCCTCAAAAACGAAAGGAAACACTTTAGGTGTTGCCCCTAATGTGTTTTAAGGTGGCAAAAGCATTTTACTACATTTCAAGATATACTGTATCTTGCTGCCATGTTATTATGGAAGGCAACAGAGGGCTGTAATACTATTGTACAAGTGTGACCAGAGTAGTGTGTGTGGGTGTGTGTGTGTGTGTGTGTGTGTGCGCTCCCCCCCACGTGAATACCTGTGATACAATCTCCTTTTGACAAGTGTGGGCTTGATGTGCACATTCTTTGACATGCTGTAGCGGCTATACCCCGCTAGGCATAGCTCCTGCCCACCTTTTACGGCTTATCCCCAAATATCAAGGCCTTCGGCATTCTGGGAGCCTCTCCTTACGTATGCTTCACTCTCTCACAGCCTCTCTTAATTCAGCTGTCTCTGCTTTTCTCTATGTAATGTGATTACCTAATTTCCTGCTTCACACCTCTTACGCCCTTCTAGTCTGTTGGAATCATTTTACTTCTGGTGTGATGAAACAGATACCACTAGTTTCACAGTAGACCCTGTGTTAAGATAGTTGTAATTTTCATAAATAACCACTTATCTACTTTCCTATACTGTGTGGGTAGCAAGGCAAGCGTTGCAAATTTGCCTTTTTGTAAGCAACGCCCACCTTCGCACTCAAACAGTTACATGTATATACTTGTGGAAGCTTCAACAATGGGGAAAGCACAAGGCCTTTGCACTTTGAAAAAACAAACAAAAAAACTTTAGTTGTTATTTGAGTCGTCATGTATATACAGGAAATCTGACCTCTGCGTTTAACCCATTTTAACCCAACAGAAGCATTAGCAGAAGCAGGCTGGTGTAAAGCGGCAGGGGAGCAACTCGGGGTTCAGTACCCGCTCAAGGACACGTTGAGAGGGAGAGCGGGGGAAAGAACCGCAAACCGTTAAAGGATGGCCCACTGAGCCGCCTCAAGCATCCATATGCCTTTTACTAACACTATGTTACCGTTATTCTTTATTATATATATATATATATATATATATATATATATATATATATATATATACATACATAATTATCTTAGATATGACAAATCATACATACATCTGGAAACTACCAATTAAGATACACACACACCATGCCTGTAACTAAGAGACAACACAGAAACTAGAATATCATATCAATTCACTTTGCAGCACTTGGTAGATATTTGGACTAAGACTTGAGTGATTGTTGCCTGGGTCCAGACTTTTGAGGGCCAGGGGGGAACTAACAATTTACTTTGAAATCCGAACGGCACTCTGCTTTGATTTGTGGGAAAAATGTATCATTTACCCCTGTCATACTGCTACCAGATGCCATGCTGAGACTTTGGCATAGATTATTTTGTCTTGTTGGTGGCTGTTACAACTGCCACCTATTTACAATACATTGTGAATCTTCAGCCCTTGGGAGAAATACTGCAACACGAAGCGTTCACTCAGTGGCCTCTCTTTCATGTGGGGCTGCTGAATAGTAGTTTTAAATTTGATATGAACCTCTGGATTAACAAATTGATTTCACATATAATCCATGTCTTCTCAATATATATATAATAACATCCCAGGCTAGTTCTGTTTCTTTAACTATCTTGTTCAACTCGCTCCGCTCCACTCTTAAAACACCGGCACAAAGTATGTTGTCATTGCAACACATCACTTGACGACTTAAGAATTAGTTCGATTCAGGCGGATAAGTTGATCTCTAGTGTTTTGCTCTATGAAAATCAATCAGAGATGAGGCAATGTCAGACTGAAGATGGACACAGACTGTAACGAGTTGACAGTTCTGTCTAATATCAGGCAAAAGTGAATGTGGGACTCTGAAGAGAAATCAACCCTACTGGCTCCAGGGTGATTCCTCTTCAGAGCAGATATTTACAGCCAGTGTTTGTAGTTTTGTCCAGCCTTCTGCCCTCCCCCGGGTCCCTCGAAGGGGTTGAGATGTAGGATGGAAGGAAAAATGTACATGCTCAGCAATAGAGCTCTCCTTTCTCCCTCAGGTTGTGCTTACTCCTCTGCAGCTTCTATCTTTTCCTCTTCCTATCTGTGTTCATTCACCACACCAGACCATCATTAATTATCATTAATTCCAGTTTGCTCAATGCAGGAGTTTCTCCCACAGCTTCCTCTGGCAGACTTCCTCGATGTTTGTTTTCATATTTCGCAAGATTCAGAAAAATAGAATTACTCCTATCCAGTGTGTTTATTTATTAACATATCTAAATGACGGATGAGTTGTAAAGGGAGGAAACGGCCTAAACGTAATATGTTTAGATCCAGACACACAAACCTGCCATCACATCTGCCCCTCGTGTTAATTGGGATTGGGATGTATGATATATGCCCAGTGGGATCTTAAATGGCCATTACCAGTTTACCAGCTCTCCGCTCTTCATTCCTCGTTGCATGTGACCACTGCGTAGCCTCTGTTCCTCCGAAGGAAGTGTGGTCTCTTCAGGTCTCATTAGTCCAGTCCCCCTCCATAAACACCCAGTCACAGAAGGCCCCGAGCATTTGGTCCTCTAATGAAACCCATCCAGATGCTCCCTGCTTATCAGGACAAGCATGGATCAAAACAACCAGACCTTTTTACCACTGCCCCCTGACCAGACCAAAAGCCATCCTCTCGTAAGAAAGGTTGTGACCTTAGTCCTCACTGTGTTTACAGTCTTGTGTCATTTTTGCACACGCAGGCATTTAGTACAGCTGTAACTTTTAACTTCTGCATTTTTAAGGGTGTTAATTAGCAGCTGCAAGATAGAATAAACCTTCCATTCAATAAGATATTCAACTTGCAAAATATATTTATAGTTTTCTCTTAATGTATTGTTTTCAGCTTATCGTAGTCTTGGTGTGTATTTCACCCATTTATCTTTATTATTGGCGTTGCATGATGGAGCACAGCCACGAAAGTCAAGTGTACATAAACTTTCTTGAGAATCTGAAATATGCGCTAAAAGGCTGTAATTACTGTTGTTTCTTTGTTCAGTGATGAAGGAAAATAATTGTTTTGTAACTTTCAAACCCATCTGATTTCAAAATACAAGTCCATTTTCCTCCAGTGGTTGCATGCAAACAATCATTTAATCTGGCTGTGGAAAAAAATAAATAATTAATATTCATAAAAAGCCAATAAAACAGATTGTTTCCTTAACAACTGCACCAAGCTCCATCATTTTTATAATTCTCCTAATCTACTAAAACATAAAATGTGTTAATGCAGTGTAGTTCTATAATTGTTTTAGAAAGGTAATGACTCACTTCCACCCCCACGCCTGCCTAACCATCTGCCTGACAAACAGACGAACAAGTTCATAATTTGAAATCTTGTTCAGGCAGGAAAGAGCCTTCTGTGTTGCTGAGACATTCTCAATAACTTCCTTCCTGTCTTAACGCCTTATCGCAGGGTGGATCACGTGCACAGAAAAAGGAAGATCAAATCTTGTTTTAGAGAGTGATAGAAAATAACAACCACACAGCGAGACAACGGGATAAGAGGATGCGATCTGATGGGGACTTTTGTAATGTACCTTCTTGGCAGGCCACACCCCGGTGTTCCCTGGTATTAAAGTGGAGTTGTATAATCTGCCTCAAGCTACGCTGAGCATAGACCTCTTAATGGTTTAGTCCACCTCTACACCTCCTCCCTCCCCTCATCTTTCCACGCTATTCTTCCTTTTGTGCTCCTCCCTCAAACACACCTTATGCAAATGAGTACAATTTTCAGACTGCACAGCAGGCTTTGTTTACACAGCAATCCGACCGCAGCCGGTTAGCCTGCTCTGCTGTGCTCTGCTCCAGCAAATACGTGTTCAGAGTTTGGAGGGAAGGGATAGCCAGCCTTGAACCACAAGGGAGTGCAACCAAAAGTTTTTACTTTGCTCAGAGGCCACAAGTGTGGTGAAATTCTTCACAGGAGGAGGTGAAACAAGAGAACATTTTGTTCTTCAGCTTTGTTTTAAATTATTCTTTGAAAGAAACCTCCACCGTTGCACTGCTGTATTTTCATTGGACAAGGTGGGACATACAGTGGAAGAGGTAAAAAAAACAGGCGGCAACATTTTCAAGCTTGTCTTGCGCCTTACTGAGGCACAGCGCTGAGTGAATCTAGAAGAGGACAACAAATCAAGGCATTTTGGATGTACAAAACCTTTATCTTCTGGAAAACCCTCTTAAGGATTTGATACATTTCCAGTGGGAAAGGTTGCCTCTCTTGTGCTATGCCGGAAAACTCCCATTCACTCTGTATCTGAGAGGAATATTAGGAGAGACATCCAGAAAAAAAGGCCATGGAATTGGACCGCAGGGACAGAGAGCCCTGCTTGTCCCCAGCAGCATTTGTTAATCAGGTGCAATACTCTAACATCCTGGAAGGAAGGTTTAAACAGCTGCAAGGTAAGAGTCATACTGACCTGTCGATGTGGATGAAAGGGAAATTCTACTCTCTTTGGGGATTTAGAATATACCGTTTATCGAATGGTTTGTTTAGGTTAGCTAAGCCAATGTATTTGAATAAAGAATTGTTTTATTGACGTCACAGGTTAGAGCCTCTAGTTTTTTCGAGTGTGGCCTAGGGAAACACTTATTAATGTTAAAAGTTATTGATAAGACTTTCCTAGAGTGAAAAGTGCCACTCTTTAACACAATCCCTGTTGTTTGTTGAAACGGGAAATATTAAGTAGATGAGGACTATTTGTCTACGTTGGTAGTCCTACAGCAGGTGCTATGGGTTGCGAATGAGTCCCCAGTAATAGCTCAGCATTTTTCTGGTATCTTACTGTGAGAAGGCTAAAGAGACTCCTCTCTCAATTCGGTTCTGTTTTAGTGCTTAATGTGAAGAGAAGCTAATAGAGCCTATAGACACACAGTAGGCTTCAGCTCAGCTCTAAAGCAGGCAGTCTGGCACCTGATCACTGGGCCACCTGTCCTTTCTTATCTTATTACAATGCACAGCTCTGTCTCTGGCTAAGGCCTGTGCGGTCCTGCAAACAAGAATCACCGAGGCCAGTGGTTGTTACTTAGGACGTAGGAAATTAGGTGGTAACAAAAGTTAAAAACTAACATTTGTAAATGCTTGTGTTAAATGGAAGCAAAATGAACACTTTTTATTGTGTGATGGTTTTCACTGGATCACCATGTGTACCTTTTTAGAATTCTTGTGTTAACATGTGGCATGTTCCTGTGAGCTTTAGACCCCTTAGTCACAGGCCACAAGGTACAGTATTTGCAGTGGCTGAGCGTGTACAGTCAATAGTGTATGAAGCTGGTATTTCAGTCAGCGGTGTGCATGAAGATCACAGTGTTTTGCAAGTTTCCTGTCCCTCCCTGGTTGCTGTTTGTAATGGGAGCGCTGTTATAGTGTATTCGAGGGGCAAGTCTACTCTGCAGGTTTGATATTCTGGCAGTGGACCAACAATATATTAAGCAATATCCTGATTGCCACCGAGAAAGAGAACGGTCTGCCAAAATGTTTGTATATGCCTACAGCTCCACACTCACAGCCATGTCGATCTTGAGTGGAAATAAGACCCAAGAGATCGTATCTTTTACTTCAACAACATTGTCACATTCAACTATGAAACGTCACGCACAGAGAAGCCGAGGGTACATACTTTTTCAACTTGTCACGCAAGTAAACCTAAAACTCATTGTGTCATTTTTGGGGTCGGAGATCAGTCACTAATTTTTCGCTGACAGGATTTATTCACACTTCCCTACAACAACATTTTTTGAAATGAGGTTCATTCAAACAGGAATCTGTATTTTTTAATAAATGGTGAGGAGAATTAAGATTACAGATGTGTGACAGGTTATTTTCTTTGTTGGTCATCTCTGTACAACATGTTGATCGAGTTTGCTGTAAATATACCCATGCACACACATACTCAGACACACATTTTGGCAACACCCACTTGTATTTCCAGTTTGACTACCCTTGAGGCTCATTCTTTGTGTCACTCCCTCCCTCCCTGTTTTAAACCATGATGCGTGCTGATGAAATAGAAGATGTGTAAATGCATAGGTCGTTGTCCGCTTCACACAAATGGAAGCATTCACAAAATAGTTTTATATGCAAACCACACAGTATGTTTGCATTCCTTAAATATTTGTCATCTTATATGCAGTTTATTCAAGGTCAGTGTTCACCAACTTTGGACTAACGTTTGATCTCAACCATACAATGGACATCTTAACAAAGAATAAATATTTGGGAAAAAAGCACATCTTAGTCATTTTTAGTGGGAGGAAATTGGTAAAGACCGATTTTCAGGACCTATACCAGTCGTTAAAGGACTGAACACATGTAGCATTGTTTGACCAAGTGGTAAATGATGAGTAACCAAATAACTATGGCCAAGGATCTCCGGTTGAATGGAACACTGGGCCACATGGTTGAATTGAAATGAGAAGAAAAACCTTGGAACTATCTTTATTGGCACATGGCGGGACAGTTGCTGTTTTTTTTGTAAACTTTCTGTTTTTTTTGACCGACCTTCAGATTATCCTTTAACCCTTAAAATCATTCATGTCCAACTGAGAAAATATACAGCTATTTCAAACCCTGACATTTTCTAGTAGCCCAAATGACACCATGCACATTATATTATGTAATCTCATGGTTCCTCATGCGAAAATGCAATAGAGAGATTTGTGAAAGTCTATATTGCCTAATGATTCCAGATATTGATTTTGGCGCCAAGATAGATACATTCTCCGTTTGATTTGATGTTGCGGTTCATAGATTAAGTGTATTTTGTTAGACCACAGGGTCATCGTCCTGGCTACCTACTCTCTGAGTAAACTGCTGTGGACTTTAGTTTGGACTGTCACTCAACAGGCATTAGCAGAATGTCTCTATACAAATACACTGTGCTTTGATACAACCTTAAAGGCAAAACACACTCACAAACACAGCAGTGTTAAAAATATGTGCAAACAAAATCTGCAGCTCTGATGTTTTTTGTACTGAATTGACTTATGTCACACTATAGTTTCTGGTTGTCATCTTCAGTCTATCTCTATTGTCTTTTTTTTTCTAATGTTATTGTATTCTGACATTTTGGTCTGTTTGGTCAAATCCTTACAAAGAGGTGACCAAGACATTTTTCTCTCTCAGTGAATGCCTAGCTGTTTAGGTCAAAGTATTTCTGTTCTTATATACTTTATTTAAGATATTTAATTTTTGTAAGGGATCAATGTCACGTTTGGGGATAAGTTTCAAGCCTAGTGGCGCACTATGAATTAAATGTTGTAATTTAATATTTCTAACACTCTCAATGAAAGCTCTGACTCTAGTGGCCTCCAGCTGTAACTCAGAGTCACATTACCTTGGTGAGGTTTCGCCACACGCACACACAAAATGCCTTTGTGTTTTTACAGTTTCCCCAATATTGACAGTTTCCTACTTGGAAGGGTAACAAGAAAGTGCTGTTTTGGATGCTTCAGGAAAATTATTGACTTGTTGACTTTTCACACCCCATTGTGTCCAGATGTTATGGCTGAGAGTTGCCTGTTTTCGGTCTCTTTTCTCATGTGATTGGCCTTGGCCAGCCCCGTCCTCCCCTTTCTTCCCCATTATCAGCCGCAGCTGCAGATGGCACAGAGGGGCATGACCTGAAGGGCATGTTGAGTTCCTTCACTGCCTTCAGAAAGGGCTACAAGAGGATAGTTCTGTAAGAGAGGTTACTATCTTATTCACCCTTTCAGTTTTTGTCATGGTCAGAGCAGACCTGTTAGCTAGGCGGAACACATTGTCTTTCTATACTTGTGACCGCAAACTGTTAAAAGTGTAAAAATAACTCGTGCCACATGTGGCAAGGCGGCAGTTTTACCACAGCCCCACTTTCAAAGTCTTAAGCAAAAGAAGGGAAGTTCTGCTTTTACAAAGAAATGTCTAAGCATGTGCATTAATGTGTGCCGTTTTGCTCACTTGGTTTTGCAAACGCATTACTTGTGAGTGATGCCTGCATAAACGCTGTAGACATGTAACACCGAGGGTAGATTTTAAATTCCCTGCAGAAACATGTAAACAATGATTTGATCAAACAGTGTGAGGTACATACAGTACAACATTCTGTATTCAGTTTTTTTTCCAAGTTGTTTTGGACTTCATGATACTGTTCTTAAATAACTGAAGCAACTGTTGACTTTGAAGGTGTAGTAGGTATTTTAACCTTAATTTAATTCTAATACAAAAAGATTTACAAATCCAAAGTCCTTCATGGTTCGTCTTCATTGTTTACATTGCCCATAGCATCCATTTAGTAGCACACGCCACACTCTTAGCTCAAACCACCCACTGGTGTCAATAAACAACGGTAACCACTAAGCACTAAACTTACAAGCTGCTCTTGACTATTCTTTTTTCTTTTTTTCTCACTACTGTGTGTAATGAATGTTTCATGAAGACAAATAACAGACTCAAATTCAAGATGACAAGGTTGTCCTATAATGAGTGCCTTTGGTCTACTCTGTCATCTCAGACAGCATAACAGTTTGAAGCTGATAGTTAAGAAATGGATTTTTGAGGGTTAGGTTTCAGTTACACAGTTGGAAGAATTAATTATCCTGTCTGGTTGCAGCATTACACACAGCTAATTAATGTGTCCTCTGTAGAATCAAGTGTAATTTTTTATGGGACTTGTGTATTTTGTGTTCTCATGTATTTTTAGCAACCTTGACCAAGTGAATTTCCTTTATGAGTTAACTAAAGGTAAGCTTGAACTTGGATTTAGAGTTAAAACTGTTTCATGGTTTTGTTTAGTTTTGCAACAGCGTTCTTTTGTGTGCCAGACGTTGCCACTAATCCAACAAAGAATGTGAGATGCCTGATCTTTTTAAGATATCGGATAGAATGAATGGAGAGATACCAGGTTATGCCTTCATCCACATTTACCTAAACATGTTCAACACACATACATACACACATACATACACACACACACACATACTTACTCATACATACACTAATCACAATGTAGTTTTCTGATCACTTTATATACATCACACTTGACTCATCCTTAGTCCTTCACAGTTGTTTATCACACAACTTAACTAGCAATCGTGTTCAGAAGTAACACTACAAAATCTTAGTAGTACAACAATCTGCTATAGTTGGATTTTACAATATTTGTTCATATTTTAAATATATTGTAAGATATTTAATATGAGTAAGAGCAGAGCTGAAAGCAAGAGAAGAGTCAGACTCACTCTGAGTGCCGTTCCCTGTGCCCTTTGGCACAAAACCATAATCTTGTCTGTGTGGGAATGTCCAGGAGAAGGTCTTTAGAGCAGATTAAAGCCGACAGATTGATGGAAGCAGTTTGCTCATTCTTTCTGAGAACGGGGTAACCAAAGGCACTCATTACGCAAGTTCAGGGTGGGAGAGGGACCGGATGTAAAGAGTTTATGAAGTCAAGGGCATTTAAACCCAGCTAGAAAGGGAACCAGGAATGGCTAGGGATGAAGGCATGACCTGGCCAAGACCTAAAACGAGATGAAATAGTTAGCAGCACTTAATGATTACCAGCCTGTGCATGCATTTTCTATAGCTCCTATTAAAGCTTCTTGCATGTTTGGGATTGAGAAAATAATCACAAGGCGGTCGTCAAGTGGGTTTGACAGTGAATGTGGTCATGGAAATGAAAAGTGGACAAAATATGCAGTGTGCATTTGTTGCTGTTGTGTAATGTGCTTACTATGGTAAGCTATTTATGGATGGAGTCACTACTTGTCCTCTGAGCTGAATGTGACGCCACTAGGAGCCAAAGTGCAGTGTCATGCAACGCAACGAAGGGATGCAGGATTCATTGAGAAGACAGTGAGCAACATAGGAACAATTAAATAAGGAGACTCAGCGGGAGGTCTCTGACTGTCTCTATATCTTCCCCTCTTTCACACTGTCTGACATGTGATAAATCAGTCAGAGTAGGGATTTTATCAAATGTGAAACACTTCACAGTAGTGTGTTTTCAGATGTTCAATATGTACCCAAAAGTAACATCAATTTAAAAATCCTGACAATATTTCATGTTAATAAACAGATCTATCGATTAATCCAATTTATTTCTTTTATTATTATTTTGCCATTTACTAGAGATCTGTCTTTAAAGAAATCCCTGCCTAACACGGTAGTACACTCAACCGAAAATACATTAAAAAAAAGTTAACAGCCATAGTGGTTGTATTCCTGTGTATTTAATAGCACCAATGATGGTTGTTCAATCATGAATTAATTTGACCCTTTGATGCAACAGTGACCACTTTATTTTAGAAAAGCATGTTGCATGTGTAAAATTGGGCAAATGTCCCATGGAAATCATTAATTTCACCGACCAGTTTTAGCCATGCAGCACATGTGTTCAGATAACGATACGTTAATTGCTTAACACCAAATATGAAACCATGGCCTCAATATAACGGTACAGCTGATATAGACCCAGGGTTCAACAGTCTGGAAATTCCTGGAGAGTTGACATTAGATACATTTAAAAAAACTGATTTCCAGGCCTGGAAATGTTTTGGAAAAGTTTTAGATATACTGTGTTTTGGCTAGTGTTTAAAATATGCTCATAAAGCTCTGGTATTTCAGGCTGATCCTGCCCCTGCCTTGCCCTCCACAGTAGCTCCATACCTGGTGCTTCCATGCAGGGTTTCCTCGAGGCGAGTGGTTAAGCCATTGTCGCTTCGGCCTCCTCGTCGCCACGCCATTTCTGCCGGCCCGCAGGTGGCGTTTCAACCAACACCCATAGTCTTGGTCTTATCCTGACCTCGTCGCCCCTATATAATGAATTATATAGACTTGTTTGTCTTAAACTGCACATAGTCTAAGTTGTTCTAATGTGATGTTGTTTTCAATTATGTAAGTGCATGAGCCTTGGCCCAGCTATTCATTGTGTTGTATCTGTCTCTATTTTATCACCAAATATGATCCCAGCCTCGATGAGCCTCACAGACAGGATTAGGTCTGGCGGCGTATGTGCTCAGATTACCTGTAGATAATCATCGTTATCAACAGTGCCAACGTTTGTTTTGGGGTTAAATAGAGAGCAACAGCAAGCTAAACCCCGGTACCTTCAACAGTAGGTAGGGCACTAGCTGAGCCAGGCCCCCGCTCTACTCCTCCGCCTTGACGTATACTTAAAGCATGTTTAAAGTGACGGGACATGCCCAAATATGCTTTTGAAGCATCTAAGGATACCTGTAACCACTAGTTCTGATCTGCCATTGGTAAACAATGGAGAAAGAATTGTAAATGCTTGTTTTCGTTGCTTTCACACAAACTGACTCAAGAAGTACAGGCAGATTTCCAATATAGTCGAGGGAGTTTTAAATGCTCACTAATGTGAAATTTAAATGAGAATTTATTAAATTCCAGCCCCAGAGTGCTTTTAAGGCACGTACTGCTAAATGATTTAGAGGTAGAGTCCAGTTTTAATATAAATCCTATTTTGTATTGTATTAAAATATCTGAGAAAATAAAGTAGTTGATTGAATCCACATAGATATAGTGTATACTTGTTAGGATTCATTTTAGATTCATTTAAACTATTACATTAAACTGTCTATGTTTCAAGGCTGGAAAGGCATTACTGTGGGATTCTTTTGGTCCAAAAAAGCTAAGTTTATGTAAGACTAATAATAATAGTAATTACTAGGCTTGCTTTCTAATGCTCACATTTGCCCACTATTCTCTCTTGTCCTTTATTGTGTAATTGTGTAACAATGTTGGCAGGCTCTGCAGGTATTTTGCATGAGGTGACCCATCTGACAACATGTGGGAGGAAAAGTCTCGGTTTCCTTTCTCACCTTCAGCCACCAGCCTATTCTCTGTTAAAAGCAAACACAACTTCTGTTGCTAAGCATTCTTACAGGTTAGAAAAAAATGATAAACCATTTAGACATGGATGTGCAAACGTTACAGTTGACATTTCCTCCTATGCACTAACAACACAATCCACAAATGTCACATTATTAGTGAAAACAGCAGCACCGGTATTGGCCTTATCCACTGTAACTGCAAATTAAGACAAGTTTGTGTTTGTTTAACATAAGGGGAATGATGATTTGTCTGTGTTGTGTGTCTTGTTCAGTAGCTTTGTTATTAGCAGCGGAGCACCAGCAAGGTTGAAGTATTTCTTCTTTAGGACCACTGCCCACTGACTCCTCCTCAGGGCTTGGTGCTGCACAACATGGCCAAGTGCAAGGAGGAATGTGGGCTCCTCAGCTGAACCTCACCTGCCACAGTAATCCACCTCTGCTGGCTCATCGAACAGATTCAAATCGCTTAGTGGTCCTTTTAATAATGGAAGATCTTTTGGTTTTGGTGCTTGGGGGAGATAGGAAAAGAAACAAAGCAGGTGTAGTGAGTCAGTTCTTGAAAGTTCAAATGAGAATGGAAAATAACCTTTACAGTATGTATAGGACCAACCAGGGCAAAGCTGAAGCGGGGCTGTTTGACCAATAGTAGTTGTTTGAGTGTGAGGCCATAAAATTCTCTTGTTTGTCTGATATCTTTGAGCTTAGGTTAACCAGGAAAAGTGCACATGTCCAGAAGACAAAGGGGCTGATAGCTGGGATCGCAGAGAAAACCTGTTTCTGCCACATCTCCAACCCTCCAAATATGCCTGTAGGCCATGAAACTCATCTGCTTTGAATTAACATATCAACTATGTCTTTAAATGTTACTTATTATTTCTATTATGAAAACTTCAATTGTATATCTGTGCTGAATCTGGAAACTTAAAGAAATTGTTGAGGGCTTTTTCATAAAACGTGCTGATTCACGTGCATGTGTACTTCTGCACCTAAGAACCTCAAGGTCTTTGGGTTTATCTGCTGTTGAACTCTTTGTCTGTCAAGCATGAGCAATCTTATTACCCAGCCCTCACGCAGGAAATGAGAGAGGTAGGACCGAGTGAGACATTAGTAGATGATATTTTACTTTTTGAACACGATGCACATGCTTCCTCTGCAGGCTTGTGTGAGATACAGACATTTTAAGAACCACTTAATATTTAAAATGTTTGTTTGTATTCTACTCTACTACACAAGAATACACCCAAATAGACTATCATGTGTATTCATACTATAAGCAGGTACATGTGACTTACCAGCAGTGAAAACAAAGCAACAAATTTCACTCTCTTTGCTTTCTCCAATAATTGTTCTGTTCTCCTCTCCTACCACTTTCATGTTTTGTTCTGCTGCCGTCAGCTCTGGTGCAGAGCATGGACAGCCTAATTTTATACTGAATAATGGAATATATTCTGTTATCGTTTCTTCTAATGATGGTCAGTGCATTTTTGCAGACACTGCTTTCAGGAGAACAGCAACTGAGGCAAGGAAGGGCGTTCCACAGTGCTTTGGCATTTTCTCACTGAGCTAGGATAACAACAAACACGTTTTAGTGATGTTTTTTGACACTGTGAGATTTTCATTTCAAGGCCGAAAGATCCCCAAAACACACTGAAACTTTGGGCTCAACGGGGAAAACATGAGACTTGACAGGTGTGGCCTGTTTTTTAAACCACACTGATGCATAAGACATTTTTGTGAGCATGATGATGGAGCATATACAAAAAATATGGAATTAACATCAGCTGTGAACGTCTTTATTGTTTGTTCCAGAAGATTATTAGCTCAATTGGATCAAAGCACAACATTACATGAAGCTATCTGTATTACTTATTAAAAGAGAGGGCCTCTGTAGTAGTGCAGTATAGATACAGGGGAAGCACCTTAAGCTCGCAACAGGTCGAGCGTTATGTCCTCTGGTATTACTCCACAATAGAAAGCTTGTGTAAAATTTCAAAATCTTGTTCTTTATTTAGCTGACGGTTGGTAAAGTGCTGGCTTTGGTCACTTCACATTGCTCACTCTTTTTGGGGTGGCTTAGTCATAGACAGTTATACGTTTATAGTAAGTAGTAATACTTCCTGAGCAGCTAATAGCTTTCTCTTAACATACTTCAAACTATTTCAATCACATTCAGTGCAAAAAAAAAGATTTATGGGATTTTTTATTCTAGAAGAACTGTCATTAATGTCCTGACCTTGTGATTTAATCTCATGGATCTCTTTTGATATGACTGTATTCAACTTGCTGACCTTGAAAATCCCCCACTATTACATGAACTGCCTATGTATGTGGGTCTTGCCTTCTGGTTGAAAGTCTCAGCTTTGAATAGTATTGCATTTGAACTTTACAGAAGTTTGCAGTTGCAAGCCTTCCCTTCTACACAAGATCGGCACGTAGCATGTATGTGGTTGAGAGAAATCACACCTGTCACCTTGGGAAATCCCTTGTATGTGTAACATACTTGGCAATAAACTGATTCTGATTCTGATTGGTGCGTTATTTGATTACATTCTATAAAACAAACCATGCTGTCTTAGCTTTTACTTTAATAAAACAATACCTTTGGCAACATTTAAACAATGTAATAGTGCTAAGAAATGGTTGAATTGAATAGGGAGGAGGAGAGATTGTTTACAGACCCGTCCAGGTACCTTCCCCCCCTCAAGGCTGTTTTGAGGCAACACATGAAGCACACAAGTTGTAACTTTTGGGTTTGAGTTGTTACACCAAGCTGCTTTACAGCCTATTTTGCATTTTATTTATGAGAGACATTTATCTTCACCATTTTATTTCATTTCAAGCAGATGCATATATGTTTTGCTTTGTTATCTCATTATCAGAGAGCTGCTTCTCTGATCTATTTACTGTCTGCTTCGGGGTTTTACTGTGTTGTCTTTATCAGGTGCAGCGCATTAAGTACAATCTTAGAATGGTGTTTTCGAAAGGCAGGAAGACCTTGTGTCCTAGAAATGAGGTCACCTTGGTAGTTGGCAGAGTAGGATTAGCTTCTTACTCCCTTGGTCCATATGTCTGAGCTGCTTTTACAGCTTAATTTATTGTGATTCTTTTTTTTAGTCCCACTTCAATAAAGGAACAGCAAATGTCATTCTCTTTATGTGCATTTTTGCATTGTTACGTTTCCCTCCTTAAATCACATCATCAGAGTAATTAGCAATGCACATGTGATGAGAGCCAACAGTAAACTTTGGTCTGAGGAGTGAAAACCTCTCGCTAAGCTGTCAACGCAGTGATCCTTTAGACTTAATGGCGTAGCTTATCTGTGAAATGAACTGCTCAGGACGAGGGCTTAAGTCCGTATGATTTACCCTCACCTCCCGCTCTCAGGACTGATCAAACTTGTAGACTGTGTTGGTGTTTGTTTAGAGCCAAATTGATTCCTTGTACATATTTATTTCCCTGACGGCAATGATTTTGATGCCAGTGACATCTCAGTCAGCAGAGTCGATTGTACTCTTGTAGTAATGCAACTTCAGCCCCTCTCTCTCTCACTCTCTCTCCCTGTTGTTTCTTTTGCAGATGAGCGTGAAGCGGTGCAGAAGAAGACCTTTACCAAATGGGTAAACTCTCACTTAGGCCGAGTGACTTGTCGCATTGGCGACTTGTACACCGACCTGCGCGATGGTCGCATGCTAATCCGCCTTCTGGAAGTGCTCTCAGGAGAACAGCTGGTCAGTATCCCACAGAATCCACCCCTTTCTGTCCTTACCCTGACCCAGAGGATGACCTGCACCACAAGTCAGGAGGGAAGGAGATATCATGCTCTCCATTTCCTCTTTCTTTTAGTGTGATATACTTCTCCTCCTGCTTCTCCTTGTTTTCCTCATTTTGAAAATACTGCTGCCCTTTCCTCTTCATGTATGTTTTAATCTCTTTTGTTCAATAATTTCAACACTGTTTTTGTTGTTTTTCTTCTGCTCCCCGTAGCCAAAGCCCACTAAAGGCCGCATGCGTATCCACTGCCTGGAAAATGTTGATAAAGCCCTGCAGTTTCTCAAGGAGCAAAAAGTCCATCTAGAAAACATGGGTTCACATGACATTGTAGATGGGAATCACCGTCTCACCCTGGGTCTCATCTGGACCATCATCCTTCGCTTCCAGGTAACATATAGGGTAGTGTTGAAGAGCGTTTGTCACGGTGCTGAAGCGGCTTTAGCTTTAGGACATCAGATCTCTGCATGGAGCTCAGCTCATCATCAAGCAAATTCATAGAACTCGTAATAGAGGTTAATACTGCTGCAATGTAATGTAATAAAGTTATTCATGCAAATATTATATACTAGCCTACTGCCATTACTTTTGAATCCTCCCTGAAATGTGGTTTAATATACTAACGGATAATAGATGATAATCATGACATTGCAAGGTCTGGTTTTCTAGCAATTGTTTCAAATGATGTGGACACAGTCTTAACTAAATGAATGCTGTGCTGACAGATCCAGGACATTAGTGTTGCGACAGAGGACAACAAGGAGAAAAAATCAGCTAAAGATGCCCTGCTGCTTTGGTGCCAAATGAAAACTGCTGGGTGAGAAAAGAGGGGGAAAGGGATGTCTTAATCACACAGGATAAACTATTTTGATATGTTGCAGATATATTTAACCATTTATTCTTTTTGTGATTTTACTGAAGTGGTAACTGATGAATTGTGCTGTGATGAGTTAATGATTTCTGATTTCTGATCTGGCAGATACCCGAATGTCAACATCCACAACTTCACCACGAGCTGGAGAGATGGCCTGGCGTTCAGTGCCATCGTGCACAAACACAGGTCATTGACTTCTTCCTGTAACTACTACAATGCAACAACTGGCCCCTGTTAAGCATATACTTAATTATTACAGGACTTTCCCACAAAGAATCTTAACCCCCCTTTTTTTTTTATTTATTTTTTTTATCTTTCCTTACCTAAAGATTAGCACTTATTGCAGTACCATCACACCTCTCAGGGGTGTTCTTATCCCCTTTTCTATTTAGGTCTCCTCTTACTCCTTCCATCCTTCAAACAGTCTGCAGTATGTCTAAAAGGATGAAAATAGGGAGTCAGATGACCTAGATCACAGAAATAATAACCCACTTATTTTCTATGAAGAGCCATGCTTGATAACTCTCTTGCACACCCTGCTGTTCAATGAAATGAATGTCTAAGGTGATATTTGATATATGAATGCAAACATTGCTTTCATTAGAGTTACTGAACCTTGGGATATTCATGTAAAACATGACGCTGCCATTTACATGATGAGGCCACTTTTCAAACTACAGTTGAGTCACATCAGCAGGCACATACAATATGCAAAAAAAATGTTTCCCTTTCTATTGTTAAAGCACCTGAAATGTGATTCCATATGTTTCATGAATTAGGAACATTCTGTGGAGGATAATGTTTCATGATCATTGTAAAATTCAAACCTCTGGACATGGTCACTGAGCCTACAAGAAAAAATAGCGTTTTTTTGTCCTCATATTTTGGGAATGCCATTTCATGCCTATTTGGTATTAAAGTTAGAGTGATATGTCTATTTGACACCCTTCCAATGAATAAGTAAGCCCAAAATTCAAACTGGGTTCAGGCAAGAATAAGCAATAATTGGCAGGAACAGTTTGCCTAATCCACAGAAAAGCCTGTTTGCCTGCAGATGACTATACCTAAATCCAATGGATTATTTAATGCAACCTGGTCAGTAAACATAGACATGTTTTGGAGTGGACTGCAAAATGTTTTTACTCTATACAACAGATAGGTGATGCTATAAATCTATATGTCAGCCTGAATGATATTGCAATTTGCTTTCACCCTGCTCTGCCATCTATTATTATTAAAAAACATAAATGTTCTCTGGCCTTTGCAGACCCGATGTGATTGAGGTTGACAACCTGAAGAGGTCCAATGCTCATTACAATCTCCAGAATGCTTTCAATGTGGCTGAGAAGGAGCTTGGGCTCACCAAGCTGCTGGACCCAGAAGGTGAGTGGGTAAAGCCTCCACAAAAACAGTTCTGTCACAAGCCACACTGACGGCCTGACACTGTCCACTAAGGCACTAAACTGTTGTTTGAAACAGATTGATGGCTGTTGATGGCAACACCACATCACATGTCAGCTACAGTGACATCACCAAAACTATATCGGAAGATAGTAAAGTTTGGGACCAATTTGACTCCCAATTCATGCTTGTTTTGCAAATGTCCCTGCTGTGGAACTAATAAAAGATTATCTTATTTTATCTTGATAGCCAAAATAAATGTGTTGTTTGTGCATGATGAACTTTATGGTCACTTTATTAAAAGAGTTCTGTGCAAATGGATCATGCTGTTGTTTTTTTTTGCCTCTAGATGTTAATGTTGATCAGCCTGATGAAAAGTCAATCATTACCTATGTGGCGACCTATTACCATTACTTCTCCAAGATGAAGGCCCTGGCAGTGGAGGGCAAACGAATTGGCAAGGTTAGCTGTGTGTGTGTACATTATGTGAGAGTAAAAGTGTTTGGCCACACGTTGCCTTGATTCACACACAGATCCCTCTCGTTTGCAGGTACTGGACTATGCTATCGAGGCTGACCAACTGATAGAGAAGTATGAGACCCTTGCCTCGGAGCTGCTGCAGTGGATTGAGCAGACCATAGGGACGCTCAATGATCGGCAGCTTGCTAACTCACTGAGTGCTGTGCAAAACCAGCTGCAGGCTTTTAACTCCTACCGGACTGTGGAGAAACCCCCCAAGTGAGTGGGTTAATATACCCCAGTGAATGACCCAATGCTTGTTATCCCTAAGGATCCAAAGTGAGAAACTGCACATTATTTAACATCACGGTGGTGTCTATCTCCACAGATTTACAGAGAAAGGAAACTTGGAAGTTCTCCTTTTTACTATCCAGAGCAAGATGAGAGCAAACAATCAGAAAGTCTACATGCCAAGAGAAGGCAAACTCATCTCTGACATCAATAAGGTATGGGTTGCTCTAGAAAGGTCTAGAAAAGAGTTTTCCATCAAGAAAAGTAAAAGCCATGTCTAATGATGTGATGTAATCAACATTTAGCATGTATGCAGTATTGGTATCCTAGTTGCAGGATGTTACTAACTTCCTGTGTTTTCATGTGGCAGGCATGGGAGCGACTGGAAAAGGCAGAGCATGAACGAGAGCTGGCACTGAGAAACGAGTTGATTCGCCAGGAGAAGCTGGAGATGCTTGCTGCACGTTTTGACCGCAAAGCAGCTATGCGGGAAACGTGGCTGAGTGAGAACCAGAGGCTGGTGTCTCAGGTAATAAAATGAAAGACGGACTTGTGTATGGCTACTGATGCATTCTTATTTCTTGTCTTGAATACATTGAACAGTTTTACTGGGATTGAGCTCACTTTCCTCTGTTAATAGGACAACTTTGGAACTGACTTGGGAGCTGTGGAAGCTGCCACCCGTAAACATGAAGCAATTGAGACAGACATTGGGGCGTATTGGGAGCGTGTGGCTGCTGTGGAGGCTGTTGCCAAAGAGCTGGAAGCAGAGAAGTACCACGATGTGCGCCGTGTTATTGCACGGAGGGATAATGTGCTTCGACTCTGGGAATACCTGAAAGAGCTCCTGGCTGCACGCAGAGAGCGGCTGAACGCCCATCGTGACCTACAGAGACTGTTTGAGGAGATGCGCTACATCATGGACTGGATGGCAGACATGAAGGTACTGACCCATCACAACACATGCTTACTCTATTTAAAGTGCTCACATTGTCTTTATTCGTTTGAACTACTGTGTTGCATTCCTACATTCTGTCGGCTTTGCTTTTAATCAACAAAAAGGAATTTCCTAATCCTCTCAAGTAAGTTAGTGTTTGTTCACATATGTCCTCGGCAGCTTTAGTGTCTGTGCTTATCTGAGGAACATTAACATTAGTAATTCGATTTTTTTTATAAGCCTGAGCTGGTTCGCCTTTACTGAGGTTGGCTGAGGTAGACCTCAGTCACCAGGAGTCTTTTTCACTTTACTGATTCAATCTGGGTCTTAATTTTGGTTTTAATAAATAATTGTTTTAAAATTGTGAATATTTATCAATTGTGTATCTGTTTAAAAATGAGCATGTTTGTCTCTTTCTACTACTCTGAGGGCGTGGCCTCATTAGCCACCCACCACCTTAAACAAATATAGCTCTATTAGCTGCTTTTGAGCTTTTGACTCATTTCCCAGTTGAGAAACAGCTACAGGTGTTTAATTTGATGGGGGACAGCTTGGATAGAGATATACTGTGAATGTCTGAGTTTGTTTGTCTGGGGTAGAGTTGTTCAGGACATTAATCCATTTCTTCGGTAATTTTCAGTGGCTACTGGTATCATGCTGTTAATGTCTTAGTGATTTAATCAACCATTGCCATATAATGAGAATGCTTGTATACGGTTTATTATCTGAATTTAATTGTGTTTGTAGCACTTTGTCTTGTTGTCATTGAATGGTTCTGCTCCGATGGCTCAGATTTGTTCAGGTTAATGGTCTGAAGCTACAGCTTGTTGAAATTCTGCTGACAGCCATTACCGATTTTTGGCCATTTCAAATATCACCATGTGCCAAACATAGCTCATAAATTAGTAATGATTCAAAATGTATAATTATCTCCACGTTTTAAACTAGATTTCTACCTTGTGGGTTCTTTTGGTATCAGTATGGATTATGGATATTTTCTTTTTTAAAATTTGAAATAACTAAATCTTCCACTGGACTGTGTTCTGTTTTAGAGTCGTCTGCAGTCTCAGGACAGTGGCAAACATTTGCACGATGTGTTAGACCTACTGCAGAAACACAATCTGGTAGAGGCTGACATTTCAGCTCAGGCAGAGAGGATCAAGGCAGTTCAGGGAGCGGCACAGCGCTTCACTTCCTATGAACAAGGTGAGTCTACAGATCATGTACATTTAGTCTCATTTATTTGTGCACAAGATCTAAGTGCCATTTATTCCTGCCTTTTTTATTTGCCAGTCTACAAACCGTGTGAGCCGGGACTAGTTAGTGAGAAAGTTGACCTCCTCGGTCAAGCCTATGAGGAGCTCGGTCAGCTTGCTGGGACACGCAGAGTGCGCCTAGAGGATTCACGCCGCCTGTGGCAGTTTCTGTGGGATGTGGGAGAAGAAGCAGCCTGGATCAGAGAGCAGGAGCAGATCCTGGCCAGTGGAGACTGTGGCCGTGACCTCACTTCTGCCCTTCACCTGCTCAGCAAACATGAGGCCTTCAGCGATGAGATGGCAGCCCGTTATGGCCCTCTGAGTAACAGCATCGCTGCCGGAGAAGCTTTGGTTCAGGAGGGACACTTTGGAGCCCCAGAGGTCACCGAGAGGATTCAAGACATCCGTGCACAGTGGTCACATCTGGAGGAGGTGGGTGGTGATCACGATTCATTACATTACATTACAGTCATTTAGCAGACGCTTTTATCCAAAGCGACTTACAGGAAGTGTAGCGACTTACAGGAAGTGTAAGTCGCGATTCATTGTATTTGTACAGTATAAATGGCTGCATTTATTGCTTATTTGTGTTTTTAATTTTCCTTTTCTCTCTGCTCCCCAGACAACTAAGCTCAGAGAGCAGAACCTTAAGGAAGCTGTGGCCCTGCAGCAGTTTCAAACTGATGCCAATGACATGGAGGCATGGATCATGGAGACGCTTAGACAGGTGTCCAGTCAGGAGGTGGGCCATGATGAGTTCTCCACTCAAACTCTCGCTCGCAAGCAGAGGGAGGTAGAGGAGGAGATCCAAAGTCACCGCCCCGGCATCGACTCCCTGCATGAGCAAGTCGAAGCACTGCCAGAGGATTATATACATTTCCCTCAGGTATGTGTGCTTTATCTTTCTCATACTTCTTCAGTGATGACTTACTGTCTGTTGGTCTAAATATTGTTTATGGCTGACTGTAGGTGGATGGTCGACTACCTGCTATTGAGAAGAGTTTTGAAGAACTGGAGTCTCTGTCAGCGGCTCGGCGCCAGGCTCTGGAAGGTGCCCTGGCCCTCTACCGCATGTTCAGTGAAGCTGGTGCCTGCCAGCTCTGGGTGGAGGAAAAGGAGCAGTGGTTACATGGCATGGCGATCCCTACCAGACTGGAGGACTTGGAGGTTGTGCAACAGAGGTTAGTCTGGGGGAAAGGGAATAATGTTAATATAGAAGATTGAATTAATACAAAACATGACGCATGTAAAAAATCTACTCTAAATTAGATTAAACTTTTCAGAATGAGTGAATTGATGCTGGTCTATTATTTATTCCTGCAGATTTGAGACACTGGAACCTGAGATGAACAACCTAGGCACTCGTGTAACCGATGTGAACCAGGTGGCCGAGCAGCTGCTGAGCTCCGACAGCTGTAACAAAGACCAAATCCATCAGACACGAGACCAACTGCACAACAGGTTAGAGTTAACATATGAGGCCCAGTAAAACCCACCATTTTACACAGAAATACATTTGAACTAAATGAGCACCGGGGTTAGCATTTTAGCCTAAATCTTACATTAACTGTGGTCCCTAGATGGAAGGAGTTCGAACAACTGGCTGGCCAAAAGAAAGTAGCCCTCGAGTCGGCCCTTAACATCCAGAACTACCACTTGGAGTGCAATGAGATCCAAACTTGGATGAAGGAAAAAACCAAAGTGATTGAATCCACCCAGAGCCTGGGCAATGATCTGGCTGGAGTGATGGCGCTGCAGCGCAAACTCACTGGCATGGAGAGGGACCTGGAGGCCATTCAGGTATGGAGAGATCACATGCAATGAATAATAGGGGAGAGATGGGAACAGATCAGACTGTGTTATAGATAATTTAAACATCAGGTAAATTAGATGTAGAACTATTTTTGGCTGCATGTTGAGGTGTCTAGTGATCATATCTGCATTAAAATCATTTTTCATATCCTTTCAGGGCAAACTGGATGACCTGAGGAACGAGGCTGAAAAGTTGGCCTTGGAACATCCAGATCAGGCAGGGGAGATTCAAGGACACCTGGCAGAGATTCAAGAGGTGTGGGAGGAGTTGAATGCCACCATGAAACGGCGCGAGGAGTCATTGGGCGAAGCCAGCAAGCTGCAGGGCTTCCTCAGGGATCTGGATGACTTTCAGTCCTGGCTGTCCCGCACCCAGACAGCCGTGGCCTCAGAGGACATTCCAACCTCTCTGCCCGAGGCTGAGAGTTTGCTAACCCAGCATGAGAGTATTAAGAATGAGGTTGATAACTACAAGGAGGACTACGAGAAGATGCGAGCGGTCGGTGAGGAGGTGACCCAAGGTCAGACAGATGCCCAGCACATGTTCTTGGCCCAGAGACTCCAGGCACTGGACACTGGCTGGCATGAGTTGCGTCGCATGTGGGAGAACCGCCACAATCTCTTGGCCCAGGCCTTTGACTTCCAGACCTTCTTGAGAGACGCAAAGCAGGCAGAGGCTTTCCTCAACAGCCAGGTTAGGAAAATACCCTATGATTTAAAGCCTGTACCAGAGAGTTATGGAAACTAAATTAATTCACTGAAACAAAATAATTTATCAACGTACAGATTTATTGGTCAATGTCTACAGGCCAGCAGTCAATACCTGTGTGTTTCTGAAATACTCGATATACTGCATGATTTAAGTGGAGGATTAATTCTTTAAGAAGATTATGGGTTACTATGAGTTGGATAGGAATGTAATAATGTTTCTCATGTTTTAAACTCTGTGTTGTTTGCCCTATATTAGTCTTTATTAAGGTTGTGTGGGTGTTAGCGGCTTGTTTACATTTGTGCCCAGTTATGTGTTTTCACTCCAAACCTTGGAGGAGAAGGTTAGATGCACTGTAAGTAGGCCATAGGTCTACCTAAGAGAATGGATTCAAAGACAGCTGTGGCATAATTTAATTGGTGTCTTGTTGAAGTTTTATTACTTCAGTATATCCCCAGTTTGTAATTTATTTAAATGTTTTAATCTCAATACATCACTTACAGTAAGCAAACAGGCTGCAAAACGATAATTGCACATATGAAATGTTTAAACAAATTGCATTCCTTTCCTCTCTGTGTAGGAGTATGTGCTGTCCCACACAGAAATGCCCACCAGTCTTCAAGGAGCTGAAGGGGCCATTAAGAAGCATGAGGATTTCCTCACCACCACAGAGGCCAGTGAGGAGAAGATAACTGGTGTGGTGGAGGCTGGACGGCGCCTCATTAATGACAGCAATGCAAACGCTGATAAGATCCAGGAAAAAGTCGATTCCATCCAGGAAAGGTATGAGCAAGCCATTTTTCATGTATAAATAGTGTAATATTTGAAGAAAATAAGTTGATTTAGCTTTCTGCTTAATTTTCTCCAGGCATTTTAAGAATAAGGAGGCTGCAAATGAATTGCTGGCTAAGCTTAAGGACAACCGTGAACTGCAGCACTTCCTCCAAGACGGACAGGAGGTAAAAAATATGTTTAAAATGAAATAAAATGGCATAATGAATAAATAAGTAAAGATGCTGAAGGGGATACATATGTGAAAGTAACCTAGAATTGTCAGTAGAAATGGCTTCTTTAATAAGAAACAAACTATAGAATTTGTGTTGATCACTTCTTTATGTTACATTCCCAAAAGTACACAACACTTAATCAAGAAATGATACATAATCCATATTGCTATTCTCTTTTCTGTAGCTCACGTTGTGGATAAATGAGAAGATGCTGACGGCACAGGACATGTCTTATGATGAGGCCAGAAATCTTCACAGCAAGTGGCAGAAGCATCAGGCCTTCATGGCAGAGCTGGCCTCCAACAAAGACTGGCTGGACAAAATTGATAAGGTTTCGCAATTTCTATGTTAATGTTGTTAATCAATACTTGGACATCAATTTATCTGCCCGATTGTCAGCATTTCATTTATATATAATTTTCTTGAGTACAAAATGTCAGGATTGACATTACCAAACAAAATATACCTGAATTCATACATATCCTCTTTTCCTGTCTATAACAGGAGGGTCAGGCACTGGTGGCCGAGAAGCCGGAGCTGAAACCTGTTGTTCAGCAGACTCTGGAGGACCTACAGCGTCAGTGGGAGGATCTGGAGGGCACCACCCGCACAAAAGCCCAATGCTTGTTCGATGCTAACCGGGCAGAGCTCTTTACACAGAGCTGCTCTGCTCTGGATGTCTGGCTGAAAAATCTTGAGGGACAGCTGCATAACGACGACTATGGCAAAGATTTGACTAGTGTCAACATCCTGCTCAAGAAGCACCAGGTAGAGCACACTGTTTATGCAAAGCACAATCCATGCCTTCTTTGCTGTCAACAAATACTGTTACGTTATACAAAACATATATTGGGATTATAAATGTACGGAAAAATCTACAGATGGCATTTTATGAATCCTGCACTTGCTTAAGTGAGTGCATGTGGTGGAACTGGCCACATGTTAAGTGTTCGCTGTCAAATGTGATATCTTCTAACATCTTTGTATTGTTGCTGTGTAGATGCTGGAGCACCAGATGGAGGTCAGAGAGAAGGAGGTGCAGTCCCTTCAGTCTCAGGCTCTGGCCCTGTCCCAGGAAGACGCTGGAATCACTGAAGTAGATGGTCAGCAAAGGCGTGTCACCGACAACTTCTCCAACCTTCAGGATCCTCTCGAACTGAGGAGACAGCGACTACTCGCCTCCAAAGAAGCACATCAATTCAACAGAGATCTGGAGGATGAAATTGTGAGTTGGATCAGCTGATAGATTGCATGAATTAGATGTAGAAGTTTTAAGGCGGTGTTTGTATTTCATCTATTTTGCCTAAAGCTCATGTTTTATTCATCTGTCTGCTTTTCTCTCAGCTTTGGGTGAAAGAGAGGATGCCACTGGCGGACTCCACAGACCATGGAAAAGACCTGCCCACCGTACAGCTGCTAATCAAGAAGAACCAGGTACAGTGAATACAATTACTTTGTTTAAAATGTTGTAATGCAGGGTAATTAAAGGAAGATAAAAATGACTAACATTCATTGGCTTTTCTGAATTATTAAACGCTTTCAATGAACGGCAAATGTGAGGCACAGAAAATGCCAACCCACCCTCTCTGTTTCTGAATCAGACATTGCAGAAGGAGATCCAGGGCCACCAGCCTCGCATCGATGACATCCATAGACGAGGCCAGACTCAGAGCCAGGTAGATGGTGAGAGACAGTCTGTCCTAGAGGAGCGCCTTGTCGAGCTGCGGGACCTCTGGGACCAGCTGATAGCCGAGACAGACAAGCGCCATGCCCGTCTTATAGAGGCCAATCGCGCCCAGCAGTTCTATGCTGATGCAGCGGAGGCGGAAGCCTGGATGGGAGAACAAGAGCTACACATGATGTCAGAGGAAAAAGCTAAGGTAAGATGAGACAGAACAAGACAAAAAAAAGCTCTTGGTGCTGCTTTTTCCCCAATCTTTTGTCTTATATGATAATTTCACATCTGTCTCCCAGGATGAGCAAAGCGCACTAGTGATGGTCAAGAAGCACCAGACCCTGGAACAGGCACTTGAAGACTACGCCCAAACCATTCACCAACTAGCCAACAGCAGCCGCATCATGGTCACCGGTGAACACCCAGAGAGGTAGGAGCGCACAAATAGATCAAAATGTTGAAGTGTAAACTGTGACACAAGCCTTCATATGAAATTTGTAAACCCACAACCACTGATCTGTCTTGCTCTCTTTTTGTCTTAACACAGCGAGAGAATCACCTTACGGCAAGCCCAAGTTGACAAACTGTATGCAGGGTTGAAAGACCTCGCTGAGGAGCGTCGTGGGCGACTTCAGGAGAGACAGCGGCTGACCCAGCTGAAGCGGGAGGTGGATGACCTGGAACAGTGGATTGCTGAGAGGGAGGTGGTTGCTGGCTCCCATGAACTAGGACAGGACTACGAACATGTCACAGTAAGTTTTTGTTTTTTTTCTCCGTCACATACTTTGGAGACACTGAAGCTCAGGGAAATTTAGCTAAAATTAATTATATTTCCCACTTCTGCCCTGATTTTTCTTCCTACAGATGCTGAGAGACAAGTTCCGGGAGTTTGCTCGTGACACCAGCACCATCGGCCAAGAACGTGTCGATGGTGTAAATGGGCTGGCCGATGACCTGATTGAGTCGGGTCACCCTGAGAACGCTAGTGTGGCTGAGTGGAAAGATGGGTTAAACGAGGCTTGGGCCGATCTGCTGGAGCTGATCGACACACGCACACAAATGCTGGCAGCCTCCTATGAGTTGCACCGCTTCCATCAGGATGCCATGGAGGTGCTCGGACGTGTTAAGGAGAAGAGGGAAGGGCTGCCCTCTGACCTTGGCCGTGATCTGAACACTGTTCAGCATCTACACAGACAGCACAACACTTTTGAAAATGACATCCAGGCCCTCAGTGGACAGGTCAGCTATCTGTTGATAAAGAGATCTCATGTGAGATTCCAGACGAGCCATGTGAACAGAAAACTGAATGCTCCCTCTTCCTCTTTGATCTCATAGGTTAACCAGGTGCAAGATGATGCAGCACGGCTGCAGAAGGCGTATGCCGGGGAGAAGGCAGATGACATTAACAGGAGTGAACATGCTGTGACTTCTGCCTGGGAGGGCCTGCTTGAGGCAGGTCAGGCCCGCAGGCTCCTCCTGCTGGACACTGTGGAGAAGTTCCGCTTCTTCAACATGGTGCGAGACCTAATGCTCTGGATGGACGGTGTCAATCTGCAGATAGACGCACACGACAGCCCCAGGTGACTGTCATTTTATGCTTTCCTTTCCAGTTACAGTAATGAACGTTGTTGTAATCAGTGCGACAAGTTTATTTATATCTAACCACACTCTCCTCTCTTTTGTCCCAGGGATGTGTCTTCTGCAGGGCTGGTCATTGGCAATCATCAGGACATCAAGTCAGAGATTGAGACCAGGGCAGACAGCTTTACTGCCTGTATTGAGATGGGAAAGTCTCTCATCAACAATAATCATTATGCAGCTGATGAGGTACTGCAGTGGGTCACTTTCACTGTTATCTGCAGTCATATTATTGCATATTTAAAAGAAACATTTATAAGTGAAAAGTGAAAACACTGTGTGGAACATTGTGGGTTATCGATTAAGTCAATCTTTTTATATGTCCTCTCATTACTGGATGTTCTTTGATTCACAGATCCGGGAGAAACTGGCTCAACTCCAGGAAAAGAGAGAGAAGATCAACCAAAAGTGGCAAGACAAGATGGACCATCTACAAATTGGTACGCATGCTTGGCACGTTTTAGAGTCTGCATAGGGGCACATTCAATCTTATAGTGCCGTGGGAAATGAAATGTGGAGGATACTCTGTTGCTAAAGGGTAAAGGTAACAGATAAAATACAAACAGGTATGTCCAGTATGAAGGTTATCATGGCATCCAGAATTTGTTCCTCTTTCAAGACTTGTGAGGTAGACGGCAAAATGCAGAAATCCTAAAAAGTACACACTACACTGTGTTTTATAAGCCACGTGTGCTTAAAACTGTTTGATTGGTGGTGATTGCATAATGGCAAAAGTTGAGACATGGCTAACTTTGTATGTTTTTATGTCTTATTTTGTGGTCTGAAAGGGCACAAATGTGTACCTGACTCACTGCTAATAGTTCTTGATGCTGTTTATACTGTATTTCCTAATGTCTCATTATTTGTTCACTCTATTTCTTTTTCATTTTTCTCTCTATCTTCTGCTCCCCTTATTTCTGCTTCACAGTGCTGGAGGTGTTGCAGTTCGGACGCGATGCCTGTGTGGCAGAGTCTTGGTTGGCAGGGCAAGAACCTCTGGTGCGAACAGCCGAGCTGGGCTCAAATGTGGATGAGGTAGAGAGCCTGATTAAGCGTCATGAGGCCTTTGAGAAACTCGCTACAGCCTGGGAAGATCGCTTTGTGCTGCTGGAGAAACTTACTACGGTAAATAGAAAGATGACTTGCATCACAAAGCAACATTTTCAGTGTATTAGAGAATGGTTTGAGTTAGTTCTGAGTGGCCTGGTACCACCACTCATCTATGAATGTAGGTATTGAGTTTCCCTCACTCATGAGGTGTTAAGTTTAGCTATAACCACTGACTTTACATTTTTCAGCTTGAGGAGCATGAGATGCAGAAGAGGCGAGAGGAAGAAGAGAGAGCAAGGCGACCCCCTACACCACCCCCAGCAGAAGTGGCACAATCTGAAGTAGAAAGTCAAGTACATGATTCTGCCGCCAGGTAAACCAAAGACGACTTCTGGTAGAGCAGAGCCGTGTTGACGTATAGTATAATTAGACATTGTTTTTATTTGATTTTTTTTTAACATGCTTTCCCTCGCTCTCCAATTCAGAACCAGTCTGGACCAGACCACACTCAATCAGTCTGTGTCAGTAAATGGAGTTCACAGTGACAATGACACATCGCAGGTGAGAGTTGTTTTAGATCATAATCCTTTGAACATTGCAGGGTTTCTGCTCCGTTGTGCAACTAAACAGTTTTCCAGTGTAATTTTTTACCTTAGGGCTCTGGCATGTAATGTCCTGTAGTGTCATTTCCATGTTTCATGCCTCATCTCCTACATTATGACATGGATTTGTAAGAATTATATTCACTCCTTCAATCAATCTGTGTTAAAAAGTTTAATAGAGAAAGTGATATTTGCATTAATGTTAAGAGGAGATGTCAACATCTTATAATAATACATTACTGACATAAACATGGCAACATTTTGTTTCAAACAATGAATACTATTACAATATACAAGTTGTAAAAGGGGTCCAAACCTTTGAGTATAATATACTACATTTATCACTGTATTTGACTGTGTGTCCTTGTCTTTGTCTGTTCTTCTCTGATCAACACTGTTCTTTTGACACACATTCCCTTGTTATATTGTCACATTGCTTCTATCTAATTGAAGGAAACATCTTTGTATTTACCAGAAAATAGCCATTTAAGCAAAATACATAGAACAAATATATGGAGCAATATTTTAAGATCGGGATAAGCAACAAAGTTTTGATTAAAGGTATTGTTGATGATACTTCCACACTACAAATGAGTGTTTTAGTGTGGAAGCACTTTGTATGAAAAGAATCAGTGCCACGAGGGATTTTGATACTTTGATACGTGTTACACCATGCCAGTGATAATCCTCACTGGTAGATAAAAAAATAAGCACCGTGTGGAAAGCTGAAGTAAACGTTGACTCAGTCAAAGAATGGGAGCCATTTCTGTATTAATGGAACTTCATCAATTTGATGGTTGATTAACACCGTTGTAGACAGCTTGTATGAGAAGCCAATCATAATGGTGATGCGTCTGAACAAAGTCCTAGAGTTTCTAACTTTCAAGTTTCTGCCACAGTCGAGACTTCTTAACAATTTCTTATTGCGTTTTTATCAGCAGTCCTTATCGTTATCGTTGTCAGTGGGAAAGAAATCAGAGCCTAAACGTGTGTGTAAGCCAAAGCACCCGGAGCGTGTGAGTACCAAGCCGTGGTCAGCCTTGTAGCTTCCCCTCGCCCCCCCGTCACAGCCTCCACTCTGCTCCTGGTCAACTGCAGTGCCTCTTTTCTTCTGTTGAGAAGCCACCGCTCTCTGTCACAGATGCAAACCATTGCTTTATTTATTCATGTTTCATTAACAAGTCCCATGGCTGTTTTAAAGGCATGATGCAGATTCATGAACAGATTGTTCTCATGGATCAGTCTGTTGTTGTATATGTGCTCATTTTGACCAGGACAGAAGTTACTGTAATTGTGAAGCTCTGAGTTGTAAATGTGCTAATGTGGTGGTAACTGTAGCTGTTCAAAGCTGATTTATATGTTCCTTGTTTTAGTCTTTCCCCATATGTGTACACTTCCTGTGATGATAGTGAATGTCACTTAGCAGCTCTTTGTAGAAAGAAGGCACAAGAATGTCTCCTTAGCTGATAATATTTATTGTCACAATTCAGCACTTTAAAAGGCATCCTATAGATTTCATATTTAAGATTCATAAAGCTAGAATACTTAATCTAAGAAATGTGGATGGTTTAAGGCTTTAGAGAGTTGGACTGTAATTGTGCGTTCACGTTTTTGTCTGTTTGTGTTTTTCAATTAAGTTGTTATTTATTGATTTATAGAGACTTGACTGAAGAAGCAAAGATTATCTTAAGAATAGTAATATTTACATAACAATTTGGTATCTGCCTCTGTTTTAATCGAAAAGTATATCAGGTTGCTTTAGTACATTTTGATTATTTTTTAACATTTGAACTATCCATGTTCAGTCTAGCATGCATTCATGCGTGGTTATTTTAATCGTATGTCTTACCCACATATCAGTGTACTGTGTGTTTATGTGGACCCACGCTACGCTGTTATCTCAGGTAATCATACAGTGCGGACAAAAAACAAGCGTCATCATGACTTCTCACGTATGGCTGTGAATGGCTGCCTTGCTGCTCACTGCTTCCATCCAGTCCTACGTTTTCTTTTTCTACCTCCTCACGACCATTCATGTTCTGGTTTAAACCACAGGGCTCTGAGTCTGAGTCTGTGAACGGACCAGGTAGGGACAGCGGGCTGGCCTCCTCTCGCCTTGAGCCTTCGGCCACGTTACCGAGCAGGGGTGGAGCAGAGTCTGATCCGGATACCATGGAGGGGATGCTCTGTCGAAAGCAGGAGATGGAGTCCCTCAGCAAAAAGGCAGCTAGCAGGTGAGGGTTTCTATCGGTCAAGTGCATTTAAATAGTCATCAGGGAGCCAAGACAATGAAGACTTGATTTCAGTTAGAAAAGATTGAAAAACTTCATTTCTGTAAAACTAAGTTGGTTGTGTCTGATAGATATGCTATAGAACTCTAAAACTTCAAGCTCATGTCTCTACCTCATTTTATTTTATTTGGTTTTATCTGTTATATCTTTAAAGTTGTGTTTTGCAGTCACAACCTTTCTATGAAAGTCAAAGGAATATTGTACCAAATGTCCTGATCTTTTTACTTTGTTCCTGTAGGTCCTGGCAGAACGTGTACTGTGTCCTCAGAAAAGGAAGTCTTGGTTTCTATAAAGACGGCAAGAGCGCTAGCAATGGCATTCCATACCACGGAGAGGTACCCATCAGCCTCGGAGAGGCTGTGTGTGAGGTAGCAAACGACTATAAGAAGAGGAAATTTGTATTCAAGCTCAGGTGAGAATAGAGGCAATTAAAAACCTCAGAGTATATTTTTCATCCTGTTAAATTTTATAAATATATTGAGATGCAATGAAATACCAAGATGGTGAAATAGTGAGATGTAGACTTAATAGCTTATATTTCACTTCACTAATGTTTTACATCATCAACACTGTGTCTGCAGGCTAGGGGATGGAAAAGAGTACCTGTTTCAGGCAAAGGACGAGGTAAGCTGTATAAAACGGAATGAGTCTACTAAAAAGAGTAGTTAAATACCAATTGTCTGTGTGTGCTGTGACTATGCTTGATAATAGTAAAGTATAATAAATGTTTTCTTTGTTTAAAGGCTGAGATGAGCTCCTGGATCCGTTCCATCCTCAGCTCCATTCCAACAGGATCAGCGGACTCGCCCGTAGGTCCTCGTGCCCTCAGCCGTGCCATGACGATGCCTCCCATCTCCCCCGGCTCAGGTGAACCCGGAGGAGGTGTTACCATGCGCAACAAAGACGGAAAAGACAAGGATCGTGAGAAGAGGTTCAGCTTCTTTGGCAAGAAAAAATAGAGTTATCGCTGGAAACTACATTTGTCAGAATTTCAACAAACTGAAGCGAAGTACAGACAGGTCAAACAAACACACTGCTCTCAGTGCAGACCCTAAGGAATTTGTCGACGGCTACTATTTGTAGCTTACAGAGAACTTTGTTTCTTTTCTTTCTCTTTAATGCTCTCCCTCGCCAGTTTTTATCTGTCATTTACTTTTTGGTTCACCAAAATCATATTTCACATTTAGCTGCACCCGACAATGAAAGCCCTCATCCAAATTCAGGTAATTTCAGCCAACCAGCTTATTGGTCAAAGTCAGTAACAGCTGTGGTTGGCATAAACAGGGATTCAGGACCAGTTCAGTTTCAATCCACCAAAACGGCCCTCCTTCAAAATGAATATTTTCTCTTCAGTGAGTCTTAACTGGGTCGTGGTGGAAGCTATTCATCAATGGCCGATGTTCTGCAAGGAACACAAAGGCCTACGTAAGTAAGAGTCTTGACTAGCTGAGCCGTTTTTATGCCGTGTCACTAATAAAACAATGGATGGTGGCTTTCCACTGGGTTGCACTCTGGTTTTATTTCCCTGCTTTAAAAGCGCTCTCTCTTTGGGAGGATCACATCAGTCTCTTTTTCTGTTCTTGGTATTGATGTTATTAACCTGACCGATTATTATTATTATTGCTATTATTATTATTTATCTTTTGCTATTGCTGGTTTGAGAAAACAAGCTAATTAATTTGCCAGTAGATAATCTTGATTCATGTTGTGGAGAGAAACAAAATTTGGTTAAATTAGTGGAGAATGTTGGGCTTGCCCTTGTATGTACTATTTTTTGTTTTGTTTTTTAGGAATGACAGTTGATGAGGTGTTTTGAGAAAAAATAAAGCTCATTAAATTTTAGAAGTGTGCAGTAAGTGATCACAAGTTTCATTGGGAAAATAATATATATATATATATTTAATAAGTGGTTTTATTTTTTATTTTGTCTCTAATTTTGCCTGTATTTGCAAATTTATTTTGAGTGGTCTATTATGCTTGATTTTCATTTTTATTTTTTCTGTACAAAGCAGAGATGATTAGTTTTCTAGTGTGTGTGTGTGTGTGTGTGCGTGCGTGTGTGCGTGTGTGTGAGTTGTGGTGCTGTGGACTTTGCACGTTTATGTAATTCCTGATCAAACGTGGCCAGATGAATGCTGCTTTTTCGGTACGCAAGCGCAGACAAAAACCAGACTCAAACACAAATAATAATATTACAGGAATGATTTCATAAAATTAGCTTTTCTTTGCTTCTGGTTTTTATTATATGTGAGCTTACATTACCAATGAAATTCCACAAGACGGTTTAATTATTTTTGTTTTAGTCTTCTAATACCTATATCTGTTCTCTCTGGTGTGACGGCATGGGGGGCTGTTTTATTGATAATAAGCTGAAGCACATTCTCTGTGGCAGACCGCAGGGATGCAAGCAGGTCAGAGGGACAGCTGGACAGGTCTCATTAAGTGAATTGAGGGCAGCAGGAAGTGATATTGGCTTAGCAGTGAAGAATGCGGTTGATGTGCTACAGGACACACAGGTGTATTGAGCCTTACTTGAACCCACTACTGATACACTGAACCCCTTTTTACAAACCCACCCTCCATTCGAATAGTCTTAAAGGAAGCTTTCGTAGTACGAAGATTAAAAAGGAATGTTAAAAAAATGTGCCCTGTGGCAATGATCTAATGTATGTCAGTGGAATGGGTATGCAGGTACAACATGAATTACAGTAACCATCTAAAGCTCAGAGAGGGAAGAGTCCTAAATTGTCTCCTGGACGAGCTTTGTGCTCTTGCATATGTGGCATGACTTCTTGTAGGTTTTTACTTGTATGTGTGTCACCATTGCCATCTATCCTCTTCAGTGTTGATGTGCTCTGAAAACAGGAGATCACTTCATATTCAGGGTTGGAGAGCAACTAATTCTGTGTAATTGGCATTTACAGTAATCTGAAACAAGATCACGGCAATCCAATATAGTTAATGTAAAAATGTGATAGGTGTTTATTAGGTTCCTCAAATGTGGTACATGTTTGAAACGATAAAGGCATTTACAGTATTTTGTGAAACTGTAGGCAGTAGTGACATTTTATTTAAATTGGTTGTTAACTGTTAGAATAGTTTTAATTTGCCTTTTTAACTGCCAAAATGCCACAGGAAGTTACAGAACAGCAATTCTGAGTTTTATGAATTATTTCAAGTAGGTTGCAAGTAATCAATTATTTTGTCATTTATTTCACCTTGAAAGTAACTCTTTAAAGCTGGTAATTGCCTGGCTGTGTGTACCACGCCTTGGAGGAATGTCACACCAAACTGTTGTGACAACACAAACGGCTGGAAATAAACTGGCTGCAGTTTAAACAGGTTGGCCTTATTTTATCTATTCTACCCAAATGAATGTGGAACCAGTGATCTATTGCTCAAATACCCTGGAAGCCAGAGATAAGAAATATCTGAACATCCACTTTGAGGTTATTGAACAGTTGACAGCACCTGGTCCAAGCTTTCTCAAACTGACTGCCTTGTCTCCGTCAGTGGGGTTTTGTATCTCTGGTGTGTGACCCAGCTCCCAGTTTATGTAGCTTTAAACAAAGCTACGATCTGGGAACCAAGTCAATCAGGTCATTGCATACATAAGTGAGCCAATGCAGTTAGCGTACATTGTGCACAATTTTTCGAATGGAGGAGTCATTCTTCCCCAGTGGACGAGCTGTTTATAGTGATCATTGCTACCCTTTTCTCTGCTCTGGACATCATACGCAGCAATCCGTTGATGTTGGGGTCCTCATGTTTAAAGGTCACACAGTGTATTTTCTTATCGGCTCATTTGAATGTGAATGATTCAAATTAGTTTGGCCAAATTGGTCATGAGAAGCAAAAATATTTCACATTACTTGACATACTGTACACAAACTTTCTCATTCACACGCACTCACACGTTAATGCTGTACTGTATAATTAATGCAGGATGACCCTGGCAATCCAGTTTTGTGGATATGTCCCTCAGCTGGCTGTGATTTGATGTTGAATATGGCATCATTTAAAAAAATAAAAAAATAGCATTGTGCTACTGGTGAGCTTTGACCAGAACGTGGGAAGAAATGTATTATTGATGTCAAAGAGGGGAGTTTTTGGTAAGGAGAGTACTTGTTACAATGGAGTACTTAATCAAGAAAAAACAACAACTTTTACTTGTTAAGTATTATATATGGGTGGAAACAGACTGGTGACAATTTGAGCTTCCTTTTTTAGAAGAAGGCAGGATACTTGCTGTCTAGTGGGAGCTTGTATTTCTTCATCCAGTGGTCTGTGTTGCAGCATTTGATAAGCCTGTCCTCCTACCTTTATTTCTCATTACTTTTGACGAATGTCTGTTCCTTCCTCTGCAATTCAGAGTTGTTAATACCACTACTATTATTAATTGCTATTGTAATCATTATTGCTACTGTTGTTACTATTACTACTACTGTTACTAATGCAACTTATTGCAAAAATTATAACTGCTGTCCATTTTCAGGTACGTGTCTGTAATACCAGACCCTTCCACACGATGTCAGTGTGCTGTGCAGCATTTTCATTACGAATCGAAAAATAATGTTTGTTGACTTGTGTATCTACATCTAATATTAGGAATAATAAAACATGGTTTAATCAAAATCATGATATTGTTTTTTTTTTATGATAATAAGGTTATCCCCTGCTCCAGCTTTTATTCTATTTGGCATACGAGAGAGAGAAAGGGCAACCGAATGGGCAACATTAAGATGAACAACATTTGTTTTGAGATCAAACCTAAAATAACAAAGGTTTTAACTTTCAATTATATTAAAATTAAACAATGAAAAGCAACACCAAAGACATCATGTACCATCACAACAATGTACCGTTCTGCATGCTATTTTAAGATTTGGTAACTAGAGGATGAATGAATATCTTTACTCTATAGAGAGCATTTCTTGTGAAAACAATACAGCAGTTTGATGTACACACTACAGAAAGAGGAGAAGTTAAAGGAAACTATCGTGAGAATCCTTTAGATTGGGATCATTTAAAAAAAAAATTAAAAGTATTATCATTCTGCTCTGTATTCACATTTCACTATAGAACATGTGAAATATCGTTATTGTATGGGTGAAGAGGAGGTGGATAGATGCTGCAGTGCAGTCATTAAGAATGATTACTAATGCGACTGCAGCAAGTGAGGTCAAGGATGATGGAATAATGACTAACATACATTATGTTTATGATGAATCAGTGGATAAAACAGCAGACCAAACCTTCGTTTCGAGAGTTAAGAGTAACCTGAGCCTTAGTTTCATCACAGTGGTTATCTCTGTACTGGAGGTTGAAAATGGGAGAGGATGAGGATGGTGGTCAAAGACCTCAGAAGAAAAAAAAGATAACATAATCCAAAAGTTTTTATTGAGAAAGGCTGTACGGGTGTCTGAGGAAACAAATCTTGGAGCAGTTAAACTAAGCTGTTTAAATGGTTTCTTGAGACTTCAATTTAAAAGCCATGATGAGACTAGAAAAGTCAACAAATAAAACGTATTTAGGTGTGAATAACAAAGAATTATAATTGTGAAGCCACAACAAGTAAGTTCAAATTCACAGGGGAACTTTTCAAATAAACCATATCTAGGTGTTTGGTGACATTAAAAAAACAACATGGACTAATATTCAATGATGAATAGTAGCCTTTACCTGTCATTTGCAAATGTTATTTGGTAACAGTTCAGGTGTTAAGCATTAACAATTGCTCTATTGTACTTTCATCAAGAACATAATTGTTACGTCCCCTTTTTCGTCTAGGGGAAAAGGTGGTGACGATAACACAACAACCAAAGATCACGTGTCAAGAATAGAAGAAAAATAGGATTTATTCAAAAACTCAGGTGCAAACAAAGGTTCTCAAACAAATGTGGGAGAGGATGGGACAAAAATGGTCGTGCCAAACTAATAGAAATGAATATAACAAAAGGAGGCCTGGCTAACTCTCTCTGAAAAACAAAACACAACAAAAACAGCTTTACTGGCTTTTCTAATAAGTCTCTTCTACCAAAACAAAATACAGGGGTGGCATCGGCCAATAAATCTAGTGTGTCTACAGGGTACCCCAAAACTCACCTAGTCCTCAACCTCTCACCACAAACCTTAACAAACAGTTTGCTGCACATCTCACTCAGGAAGAGAACAAAAAAGGAAACCGCCCCGAACTTCTCAGGCTTCCTCCTTTTTATTTAGGGCCTGTTCTGCTGATTGGCCAGCTGGAAGATTGTGGAAGCCAGAGCAGCATGACTGGGCTGCACAAGTGGAAACCAATCACCAAAAATACAGAGAGAGAGAGAGAGAGAGAGAGAGAGAGAGAGAGAGAGAGAGAGAGAGAGAGAGAGAGAGAGCGCACGCACGCACGCACGCGCACACACACCGCCAAAATATGACAAAAATATGACAAAATATCCTGCAAGACCACAATGCCTCAGTAAGGGGCGCTATGTGTCCCTTTCCTGCGCTGTCTGCCTACGAGTCCTGACGGAGGGCACACGCAGCCCTGGGCCACTCTCCCGTCTACTAAAGCAAGATGGCAGCTGTTGTTGAGAATGTTGTCAAACTGTAAGTGTTGGACTTTTTCTACACACCTTACACCCGACCAGCGGACACGTCCCGCGGTCACACCGGGGCTGTTGTACGTGTATACAGTCAATGGCCGTGTCGCTAGCTAGCTTACCAGCTTCCCCACTGACTTAACGTGACTAAGGTTAGCCAGCGTCGGACCGTCGTGTGTTCACATCCTGGTGTGGAAGTGGAAGTTAGCAAACACGCAGGTGACGTTTCTAAAACGCCAACCACGAGTCAGTGTGCTGGACCTTGCGTCCATCCGACCGTAGCCGCGTACACGGAGACACGGAGGTGACTCGTGTCCCGCTGGACGAACGGCTGC
This sequence comes from Anoplopoma fimbria, assembly GCF_027596085.1. Taxonomy (NCBI): domain Eukaryota; kingdom Metazoa; phylum Chordata; class Actinopteri; order Perciformes; family Anoplopomatidae; genus Anoplopoma; species Anoplopoma fimbria. The sequence goes on along the minus strand of NC_072472.1, from coordinate 16,157,931 downwards.
CGCGGTGCGAACGTTCGTAACGCGCAGCAGCTAGGCGGCTCTCGCGCTAACGAGCCGTGTTCAACGTCGTCAACGAGGATCTGGCGGTTGGCCGTCTAGTTCAGAATGAATGAAAGACTGGCCTTGGAGATCACTCCTTTCATCCGAAGAGTGACACTTACTGAAGCTATCACATTTCAAATAAAGTGTATTTGGAGATTTATTACAGTTTTTAAAGTGACCCGTGCCCAGTTGTAGTAAAAACGTGCTTCCATTTCCGTTGACTTTGCGTAAGTGCCCAGTTGGTTGATTTAAAACGTTTTACGGTAATTACAAGCGGTTGGCTGGGTCCTTAGTTACCATGGTGACCTATGAAAGGGCGAAGCTTACCTGACGCCTTGCTAAAGTTTCTTATGAACTTTACTTTTTGAACTTCTCTAGTTGTTATTTATATGGCTGTGTGGCAACTCATTCATCGAAATTTGTCTTAGAAATGAAAGAAAATAACGAAATGAGAAATACTCACACACATGGCAATTTTTTTGTTCCTTATATAAGTTAGAGAAACAGTCACTGTTTGGAACTGTTTACCATGTAAAAAGCCTCATCTCTCTGGTTTTATTCTTGACCAAATAGCAGATAAGCAACACAGAACGATTTACAACATTAATTATTACATCTTTAAGATAGACTAAATAAAATAATGAGATCTGTAATTAAAGTTTTGCATAAGCCCGTTTGTCTCACTTGGAAGAGGTGTAGCCCTTAGCTTTCCTACAAGGGAATAAGCTCAAAGCACTGTTTGAGTATATTTATGTTGAAAACACGGCACAATTGTGACTGACTACCACGCTCTTTGTTGTTGATGTACCAACAAAAGAGCACCTGCTGTTGCACTCACTGACGATTTAGTCTGAAGTACAAAAGACATTGTCTTGTGAGTGAACAGTTCTTCTAAGGTGGCAGCACGACAGAGTAAGAAAACAGGCTTTAAACTAAACTGACAGGGAGGTTTAAAAGTTTTCAAGTAAGAATGCATTGTTTTTTAAATCCCCACACCGGCTGATTTTTGTGTTTTTAACTTTAAATTGACCGAATAACAAACATCTGGCTCTGGTTTGTGGTGTCAGGTTGGGAGAGCAGTACTACAGAGACGCCATGGAGCAATGCCATAACTATAACGCCCGGCTCTGTGCTGAGAGGAGCGTCCGAATGCCGTTCCTCGACTCTCAGACCGGAGTGGCTCAGAGCAACTGCTACATTTGGATGGAGAAGAGACACAGGGGACCAGGTGAGACACACGACATGTAGTGGGCCTCAAATGTTCTGGACACCCCTCTACAAGATTTTCATTTTAGTTTACTCAGTTGGATTTGATGAGCAGTTTTACAAGACCAGCGGCCAGGGTGAAGGATCTGTTCAAGACCATTCTCAGGCTAGAACGTGTTTTTCAGAGATTCACTGAATGGATTAATGGGGAGTCGTGGGTCACTTTAATCAAGCTTCCAGCTAAATGTGGCCTCTTGGCTTTATGCGAAAATGCTAATTACGCTAACAAGCTTTGTCAGTTTCTCAAAAAAGCTGACAAGTTCTGTTTTAAAATCAGTCCAGTGTCATGTAGACGGTGTTGCTCTGATCCCTCAGGCATGGCACCAGGGCAGCTCTACACCTACCCATCCAGGAGGTGGAGGAAGAAACGTCGATCTCATCCTCAAGAGGACCCCAGGCTCATCTTCCCTCCTGTCAAGTCAGGTATCACATCATTCAGCTCAGCTCAGCTCAGCTCAGCTCATTCTCTATTTTATTCCGTCAACCTTCAAGAAAAACAATAAAACGCTATGCTTTCCTGACATTTTAAGAAAAGCTGAAACAGAAACAATGTGCTGTTACAGATAAAGGAATGAGTTTCTGTTTGTGTTTTTTCCATAGAGATCGATGTAGGACTGAAGAAGGACGCTCTGTTATCAGCGGATGGCAGCAGCCTGGAGGCCCTGCTGAAGGGGGAGTCCATAGAAAAACGGGCGACAACAGAGCTCCGAGGGTCCGAGGAGGATTCAAATCCGAGTGACTACACAGGAGGCCTGAACCCTGCTGCTCGGATTAGAAAGGTTCTTGTTTTCAAGCAAAAGATACATATGTGGAGTCAAGAAAATTATTTAACTTTTTCATTCTCTCATTGCCTCAACACAGAGAATCCTCGAGCCCGATGACTTCCTGGACGACCTGGATGATGAAGACTATGAGGAAGACACGCCTAAAAAAAGAGGCAAGGGAAAGGGCAAGGTAAATGAAAAACATGCGTGCTTGAACACGCTTTCTCAAAAGTTCATCCTAGCTCTGTGTGTGTGTGTCCCGGCCTCTCTGTGGACTCTAATAGAACCCGTGTCCTCAGGGTCGAGGAGTCGGCGGTAACAAGAAGAAGCTGGATACGGCGGCGCTGGAGGACCGAGACAAGCCGTACGCCTGTGACAGTGAGTCCTGATGGGGGAGAGCAGAGCACGTGAACTCGGGTCACTGCAGATGTTAATAGCTGTAATGTTTGTAATCTAATCAAGCAAGACTTAGCCCGAGACCTCATTCTTTAACCTTTTATGTTCATTCTCTCCTCCTTTCTGTTTCATGTTTTCCTTCATATTCTTTCTGCCATTTGTTAGCGAAATGTGATATTTATGAAGCTAGTCCAGGCTTAGCAATATTTCTTTGTTTTTCATTATGAAATCATTCATTTCTTGAACTTGCATTGCAAATCTTTCCACTGCCGGGGGGTGTTTCTTCTACTTCCTTGTCAGGCTATGTAGATGTACTGCTTGATGTTTTTGTTTTCTCCTTTTTTTTCTAAAGCATTTCACTTTCAGCTGCAGTTCTCAGTAGGGAAACGCTGACTGACTGACTGATCCTCTGTCAGTCCATGAGCTTATTCTTCTGAGTCTCTGTCTGTGCTCTCTCCTCTCTCCTTCTCTTCTCTCTTTCAGACACTATCAAACAAAAGCATATTTCAAAACCTTCTGAAAGAGGTATACTTCTCTCATTCCTTTTTGCCCCTGTCTGCCTTGTCTTTTGTCTTCACTGCCTGTTTTTTTATTTTCTGTCCATGTTACCAAGTAGATTTTCTTTGTGTAGTAAATGTTTTTTTTCTACACAATTTACTTCAATGTGATTAACTAGCTTTAGAAAAGGTCAAGACCTTGTTATTAAACACCCCAATTAAACTGTAGTCTATAATCTGTCAAAGATATAAGCTCTCTCAGTTTACAAAAGATTAGCCGTTGCCCATGAAAGTATTTTTTTCCCTCAATCTGGCCCTGAATGTCCCACAGATTAAGATAAACTAGAAGCCGGATCCTGCTGCTGTTTTTTCTCTCTCTCTGGGCTTTGTCTTTTGTCTCCCTGTTTGATGTGTGCAATTTGACTGCATTAGGTTTTCCTTGCTTTCTTTCCTTTTTTATTCCTCTTCAACACCTCTGCACCCTGCACAGTCTCATTCCATGATCCCTGTTTTGGAGTATATTGCTACTTTTGTTTCGAGTTTAATGGCTCTTTTACTTTTGGGGAATGTTTTCCAAATCTTTCTGCCGCTCCACACAATCATTTTGCATGTGACTAGCTGTGTCTTTAGCGATTTTGCTTAGATGCTCTGGAGAAAAAGACTAATCAGTCCTTTAGATAACGATTTAAGAAATTATAGCCTTTTAGGGAAATGAAAATGAGAGAAAGTATAGAAGTGAAAGAAGAAGTAGTTTGTCTTTGGCTTTGTCTTATGACAGACCTTACACACCCCCTGTGACGATGGCTGCACACAATGGCAACTTTGTCCTTCATAAAGTCAGTGAAGCCTCCTTACCCAATCCCATAACTTTCTTAACCCACTGATGAATAGAATATAAATTCAGATCATAAACAATCATATTCAGAGCAATGTGACGCTTATGATTATAGGATATTTATTTATTTATGTCAACCGACAGAGGACATAACCACTCAAATGTAATTTTGAAAGAGATGTATGCATGAAGTGAAATGTGATTAAGCGATTATTAGTTTATTTCAATTCAACTTTGTCAGTAGTCAAACACTGCAGAAGTAGTCCTCGGCAGGCTGAAGAAGTTAAAACTGTTGTTGTAAAGATCAGCAGATGCGTGGTGCTCACAGTGGCTGAGATGTTATCTTAATGCTAGGCCTGAATACACGGCTACCGCTGAGCTCAAGCAAAGAGGATGTGATGATTTCATTGCTAATACAACATGTCACTGTGGTCACCCAGGTACAAAACAAAAATCAGAATATCACAGAAACATGTTGGGTCTTTAACTGATTTTCACTGATCATCACTACATCACATCAAAGCTAATGAAGTGTATCAAATTATATGAACATATGTGTTAAAAGAGTACTCCACTAATTCATTTATTCCATTTCTATAACATTTTCGGGCTCACAATGGACAGAAAGGATCATAATTCAACAGAATCAGCTATATTGTCTATTGACCACACTTTCTTTTTCCTTGTCAAATGCTACATTACCCATAGTGAAAGTCTGCCTACAGTTCAGTCAGAGTGTGTTATGCTAATAGCAGCTAATATAGCCTCAGAGATGATGGGTAGGCTTCAAAGATCTGATAAGCACTTATTTTCTTGTTTAAACTTGTAGACTTCAGCTCCAACCATCACTGACTCAGGTGACATCAATTTATCAAGTCTGATCAATTCAGATAAGTCTGAATTGATCAGACTTCACTTATCTAGTGTTGCTCCGATACTGATACAATTAACGGACATGCCTCGGATAAGCTTTAAATTCTGGATCCGTCTTTTTACGTTGCACATGTGCAGTACCAGTCAGGCAGGTGCTAGTGGAGAGATTCGGCTATCATCAATTTGGTAATATTTTAAACTGGAAAATCCCACCAGTAAAACAGTTTTGTTTGCAGCATTTGTTAACTCTTAAGTTGTTCTTGCACCACTGTTTTCTACAGTACTATTATTTCACTAAATTGTGGCTGAACCTTAATTTAACAAAAGCATTGTTATCTATTACTAGATTTATTTAAATTATTTTTCGGTTATGACTGTCAAACTAGATAAGAGAATAAATGTATATGGCATTCATCTTCTGTATGTACTTGCTAATGTTTTACCAAGAGTTAACCTGAGTCAGGCAAAACTACAATGATAGCAATCATATCACATCGATACAGGGTTAGTAGTTTACAGCCATTGGGGAGAAAAAAAAAATATGCAGTAGTACTCCCCAAGAGCTGAGGGGACTTAAATGTGTAAAATTGGTGCAGTTCCCCATAAAGGCAGAGAATATATGTTTTATAGATTTAATTTATCTAAACATATGAAGTCAGATTATGTTTGCCTTTTATGGTCTGTGTAGATAAATCCTTTTAGATTTTTACTGTTATGGACGTCCTGGTCGCTGCTGCCAATAGACCATGCTCATGTACAGTTACCGTCGGATTCACTAAATCCTCTGAAAATGACCCCCAAAGTCATTGTATCATCTCTGACTTTACATTACATGGACTTTACTCATGTGTTCTTTGTTTTCATACACATTGTGTTTTCTGATTTTGGTGGCAGTCTGTGGGAAGCGCTACAAGAACCGTCCCGGTCTGAGCTATCACTACGCCCACTCCCACCTGGCAGAAGAGGAGGGTGAGGAGAAGGAAGAGCTGGAGATCAACGAGCCTGCATTGCCACTGCCGGATGAGCCTAAAAGTAAAAGTAAAATTATTCCCTTTCCTCAGAGATTTCGCCATTGGATTGCTTAGTTTAATTTAGAGCTTAACTTTTTAGAAACTGAACCCTGATGTTCTCTGGGTGATTTCATCTTGTTTCTCAGCTACCAAGAAAGGCCCAGATGGTCTCGCATTGCCTAGTAATTATTGTGATTTCTGCCTGGGAGACTCCAAAACCAATCACAAGACTGGCAAGTCAGAGGAGCTGGTGTCCTGCTCCGACTGCGGACGCTCAGGTACGTTGGAGACAACTGGCTGCTGCAATTGGGTAGCAACAGGAAATCTTTGCAGCAAAGTGATTTGTATAATACACATTTATTTTTTTACACGCAGGCCACCCATCCTGCCTGCAATTCACTCCTGTAATGATGGCGGCTGTGAAGACGTACCGCTGGCAGTGCATAGAGTGCAAGTGCTGCAACATATGTGGCACCTCAGAGAATGACGTGAGTTTACCTTCATTCAGATATTTAATGTATTGTAGAAAGCTGAAGTCTGTTGCGTAATGTTTTCTTGTTGTCCTGTATCTTCCAGGATCAGCTTCTGTTTTGTGACGACTGTGATAGAGGCTATCACATGTACTGTCTCAACCCACCAATGGCTGAACCTCCAGAGGGTAAGTTCACTACCTGTGTAAAAAAACTAAGTTCTTCATCCCTAGTTGCTTTGGAAAATGTATTGGGTTCTTGTAGGAAGGGCTGGGTAGCAAATGAAAAAATGTTGATACTGGTGGCATTATGATACCCAAGTTTCAATAACAATACCAAGTCGCTACTTTTTTGTAACCCTAACTTTGTAAATAAAAACATATTTCTCTATAGAAATTATATTTTCATTTAGCAAATGATGTAAGTAGTTCTCAATTGTTTAATGTTTAAACACAAACTAATATAGAATAGTATAGAAGTGTCAAACATTTTTTATCTGAAGCAGGTAATACATAATCAAAGAATAGATAAACAAGTCTTTTTTTACACTCGTGGACATAAAGCTTTAAACGTCTCTGACATTAATAGATTTTTCTCTGTTATTTTGACACTCAGGGAGCTGGAGCTGTCATTTATGTCTGGACCTTTTGAAAGATAAGGCATCCATATACCAGAACCAGAACGCCCCACCATCGTGATGGCTGCCTCCCCTGTGCTCACACTCAACCGTCCCGCAGCAGAATGGTTTACCCTTCAATATCGAAAATGAGCTCCCCCGACGAGCTGAGCTCGGAGGGAGGGTGTTAAGAAAAGATAATAAATTGTGAAAAAGGATGTTTCCCTCACCAAACTGCCCTCACTTAGCTGCAGATATGACTGTTACACAGTTCCAAGCTCAGATACAGCCCCATTGATTCTTTTATTTTCGACATGGCCAATTTGAGCAGGACTGAATTTCATAACATAAATAGACAAAATCTGACCCCCCATTCAGGTTTTCTACACATACACATACACAACGTTTGCTAAAACCTACTCTTTCCTGCAGTGTGCTGATTTTATGACTAGAGCAGAAATAGATCTTGTTGGAATCAAGTAGCATGCCAGTGCTTGCTAATCGTAAAAATAGATTTTATAATATTTATATATTTCTATGGTATATAATAGTGTTAAGTATGTACAAATCTGAAAGAAAGAATGGAATGTAATGTTTTTTTATTATTGCCCATTTCATCATTTTGGAAATATCCACAGCCAAGTGGCACTGCTGATATTTGGGGATTCTCTCGTTAAAATCAAAGGGAACTGCTGAGACTGTAAAGGATTTTGCTTCTTATCCACTGCCGCACAGAAACTACAATTCAGGAACTATGAATAGAAACCCCGACGTGCTCGTCAAAGTGGCTCCAGAGGCTGAGGGGCTCGAGGAATGGCAGGTTAGACATTAGTCTGGTTGTGTGCTTGTGGCTCATTAAGCAGTACAGAGCTCGAAAGGATGCATGACATAACAATGTGCATGTTTTATTTAGGCTTTGGGGCCTTTTTGACAGAAATTGTTAGCTTTTTACACTGGTCTTCTATTTATTAGACTGGAAAACTGTCTTCAATCTGCACACCTGGCCCTTGTTAGACCGATGATGATGGTTATTCAAATCAAAAAACTAATCCTACTTGCATTATCAGCCAGTTAAAGGGATAAAAAGCCTCTGTCGCTGTGTTTTAGCAGTTTGCTCATCAGCACTATATCCAATATCTGTTGATGTTGTGACACCATTAGCATATTTTAATGTAATTGAGGACTAACCAACCTCATAGATGGTCACTTGGTGACAATACAAAAGCAATATGAGATCTCCTGTAGGAGGCTGGGATGACAGGGATTCATGGCGCCGCGTCTGTTTAAGCTCTGTTGGCAGATTTTATAGATACTGTACATTTTCTTTCTCAGAAAATGCTATAACAGAGAGGGGACTATGGCAACAAATATGGATGACATAATGTATAAAAGAGATTATAATGTGCATATGTATAGTGCTATGAAGAACTGTTCTTTTTGTCACTGCTTTCATAGTTTTATTATGTAATGGTTTTCTTCTGTGGCAATGCTAAAAGAAAAGGTCTGGTTACTTTACCTCAAACAGTATTTTAAAGGGTTGAAACATGCTGTTGATAGATGGGACAAAGGCAGAGGGATACATAGTAATGACAGCTGCGGTGTCTGCTTCAATAACTGCATAATCTACAGGTAAATATGTGCATGCTCAGTAATCGTCTGCACTCTCATATGCTACATATTTGTCTCAGCGTTAGGCTGGCAAGGTGTTGGGAAGTGGCATAATATAAATTAACCAAGCTATCATGTCTTTTCAATAGCCAACTAACAATTACTACACAAGTATAACTTGGTTTATTCTCTCATCACGTTTAAAACTTGGTTATGTAGAGACAGTGGCTACTAGAATATTTTGCTGGTTTTTGTATTCATGGATGATGTTTGCGTACTTGATCTGTGGGACATTTGGGATAAAGTGGAATTTGCTCTCTAGTTAATCCTGTGATCCAGGTGTCAACCGTGCTGCCCTCTTCCAAAGCTCTAAACAAGAAGCAAAGCCCGTAATGTGATTAGGAGACAAATTCTGGAGCTGCACCTTTCACACTGAATGGTTAAGTCAAGATGGACCCAGTGTCTTCTGTCTATGCTGCATTTAGAGGCCATGAACAAGAAGGAAGTCCACCTGTTGTTGTTGTTGTCGTTGTTATTGTAGTACATTTAATATCTCAGATTATGGTTTTCTGGTCTCGAGCTTTGGGGGAGAATTGTTCATCAAGACATACAATGTTTAAACCAAGGTCACAGGTTTACATAGTAGGTGAATATTCTTTGGATTGTGATGGAATGTTTTATTGTGCGAAATTGGTCTTCAGGAAATAAAATACTAGGCGCTATAACCTGCTGATGTTCTTTATTTTCCCTCAATGAGCATTTGAGAAAGTAATGAATGATTAGGATGGTAAAAATATTGACAAATCTCATTAGCACATTGAGATTTCAACTATTTTGCTAATGATCGATGCAGTACAATTTGTTTTTAATCAGTGCACAAAAATGACTCATGGAGTTCCCAAGGCTTGATTCACAGGCCTCTGTTCAACACATAAAGTGCTTTTAAAAAAAAAAAAAAAAAAAAAAATGCAGTTAAGGGTCTGATTTCTTATGTTAATGGGATAATTAATTTCTTTCTTTTTATTAAATGTAAAAATAAAAACGATTTTAAAATAAAATCGCTAATTGTGATGTGTTTTGACTTTTTGTTGGGGGGGGGTCTGGACTAACATGTGTATGCCGCAACATGACTGTTTAATTAAAAATGTTATTTTGACACACCTTTTGCATTTTTAACAAATAACACCCCTCCTGTGATTTTAAAATATTGAGACTTTGATTCATCTCGCAGCCCTCGTCTGCAAACTTTCTGAATGCACTGTGTAGGCTCCCAACTCATGTAGACAACATATTTATAACAATACCACCTTCTGACTATGGTCCCATAACATTTCCTGGTAAGTTCATTGACGATGTCTTCTATTCAACAAAAGTAATTGCTTTTGGAGTCAGAGATGAAAATCAAAAGTCTGTGCTCAGATCAGTCATAATGTTAAGGACCACATTTATCAGGAATTAAAGGACTTTTGTCTCAGCAGGATTAAGAAAAAATATCTCCATGTGTTTAAGCAGTAGGCTTGAATACTGTATCGCTGTCTGTTGAGCAGACAGCTGTAGCTCATTCCAAAAGGTCACTATAGTAAGTGTTAAAATAGTATTTTTGGTTTGTAAAGCACTGAATGGTTTATGGCCCAACTTGTTCTATAGCAGACTATACCGTGACATTTTATTACGACATACCACAGACATGACATTTATTATGACTTATCTTATTATAATTATTATGGCATATGTTATTGAATTTCTCCTGACTTTGTATGACATAGTGTACAATTAAAATGTTTTAGGTATTGTTTTATGAAATTTTAGGGCATACTATGATACAGCTTTAAAAATGTTTATTGTTTTTCATTTTTGCAGATAAGTACATTGCAAATGCGATACCTGTATCTGTATCTTTTAATAACAAAAGAGAAAAAAGGACAAAAATGAATAACTAGATGATACTAAAATGAATAGATAATCTAATACTGTGACTTTAAATGACATGCTAACAATGACTTGTTGTCATACACTATACTATGACTAAGACATACAATGCTTTGACAATTTTTATAGCATTTCTACGGTGGCTATACTATGACTTTTTATGCCATATTTATTATATATTATATAATGAATCTCATGACTATTCTTTGCATACTATCACTTCTATTATGACCTGCTATAACAAACTATACTTTGACACTCCAAAGAAATGCTACACTATGACTTTTTCATGACCTGTTGACATTTTATTCCATGAATTTTTCGACATACTATACTATGACTTTTTTTTCAAAATTCTATACTTCAGCTTTTTTTTTAAATTTTTGTCAACATACAATACTATGACTTATTAATGACATTTTTAGACATAGTATAGTATGCCTTTTTTTATTGCTTTTTTCGACATATTATACTATGACTTTATTAATTTTTTTCGACTTACGATATTTACTTTTTAATGGCATTTTTAGACATACTATAATATGACTTCTTTATGACTTTTTCAACATACTATACTATGACTACTATGACTACTTTTTTCGATATTTTATACTATGACCTTTTTCGATATACTATACTATGACTTTTTTCAACTATGACTGACTTTTTAAAAAAATACTATACTATGACTTTTATTCGACTTTTTACGGTATGCTATACTATGACTTTATTCAACAAAGTATTCTATTACTTTTTTTTTACTATTTTTATGCCTTTTTATTGCTATTTTCGACATACTATACTATGACTTTTTTTCGACATATACTATGAATTTATTTATTTTTTCGACATGCTATACTATGACTTTTTGTTGACTTTTTCGACATACTATAATATGACTGTTTTCGACATACTATACTATGACTTTTTTTCAACATTTGAAGCTTAGTGGAAGTTCAGTCAGGAAGACTATCTTTACACTGTGACTACTCTATCAGCTGATTGTTGGTTTCACTTAAAGTTATCCAACCAGAGTCTACCACGGTTACCTAAAAATGTTCTCCTCTCTGCTGCTGTCAGTTGTCATTTCAGCACGATCAGATCAGATCACTACATCACCACCTCCACCACCAGTGTTTGGACTCCCCGGAGGATTGTGCCTGACCTCAGCATCCCTGCCCCTCTGTTCAACGATTTCACTATGGAGTCCAATCGCCAAAGACTTTGCATTATTCATTTCTTAAGTATAATAAATTATTGTTACATTTTATTGAAGTCTCTTCTGATTGAAATTATACTATGACTTTTTAATGACTTTTACAACATACTATACTATGACATTTTTTCACTTTTTTGACATACGATACTATGACTTTTTTCGATATATTATACAATGACTTTTTTCGACTATTTTCAACATACTAAACTATGACTATTTTCGACATACTATACTATGACTTTTTTCAACAATTTTCAACATACTATACTGTAGTATGACTTTTTTCAACATACTATAGTATGACTTTTTTCAACATACTATACTATGACTTTTATTCGCTTTTTTCGACATACTATACTAAGACTTTTTTCGACATATTAAACTATGACTATTTTCGACATACTATACTATGACTTTTTTTTTTTACTTTCTCAACATATATATGATTTTTTTCCGACATACTATACTATGACTTTTTTCCCTTTTTCAACATAGTATTATGTATTTTTTTGACACATACTATACTATGACTTTTTCAAAATACTATACTGACTTTTTTCACTTTTTTTGACATACAATTCCATGACATTTTCACTTCTTTTGACATAGTACACCATTTTTTTATGGCATAATATTATTATTTAATGACATTCTATACTTTGACATTTTCATGGCATAATATGCCTTTTTTAACATTATTTACGATGCATTTTTATGACATACTATACAATGACTTTTTGAAGACATTTTGTAAGAAGTGTATTACATCTTAACTATTGAAAGTGAAAGAATAGAGACAATTGATTAAAATGTAATGCATGTATTTCATGTCTCGTTCAGGGGCCACACTAAATGTTTCTGAGAGCCAGCCATTGGCCCGTGCTGTACTTTGAGAAACCATGCCTTGCATTGGGTGAGTCATTCAATTATTTCTATTATACTTGATTCCCACCCCGTCTATCAGAATTATGTAGTATTGATACAGTGGTCCAAGGAGTTATCACAAACTATATCTGTATAGCTTTGCTATCTTACATTTACTATACATTGACTGCAAGTTACAGTGTGTTGCAGATGTAACCGGTTAGGACTCATAAGTGGCTCAGAGGTCTTGAATTGTATAGAAAGTTTTATTAAATGTTACTTCGGGGTTCGATCAGAAGGCTGTCATAGACTAAACAGAAAATAACAGGTGAAACAAATCAATTGTTATTGCACGTTATTTATTGGTCTCAAGATACAACAGTCTTCTATGATCCAATACGAACTCTAACCAATACATTTCAACTCTAAAACAGCAACTACCTCCTAAAATCACAGCAGAATAAAGAGAACATTCTTTGAGTGCTGTGAAACCACAACAGGTACTGGAGTTCAAATGTTTGCTTTGGTGCTGTTGTGTCTCTCAGTAGCAATTACTAGCGTATTGAGATTATTACTAGATCTGAATATGAGTTAACAGAAGAGACTACCAACAGCTGAGTGAAAGAACATATTAGCATTCATTGTAAATTCTTAAGATCAATTCTCACATTTAAACTGCAAAATTTAATTTTTGCATGTTCAAAGATTAAAACAATTAACTGATTAACAGATGAGTTGTTGATTTATTTTCTGTTGATCAACTAAACAATTACACATCCAATAGTTTCAGCCTTTTTTTTCTGGACAAGCAGTAGACATTGTAACAAGTTACCCACGAGTGTCAAAGTGTAGCATTTATGTTTGGGATACAGGCATTTATAGGATAATTATCACTTTTTTTTTGGCTCCCGCATTTTAACAGCGCATCCGTTGTCCTTAAACTCAATTAAGATGCATCCAGTAAAAAAAATATCTTGGCATGACATTTGGGCAGCTCTGATAAAATATGTTTAAAAGTAACTATACTTTTTAAACTGTAGCTCAATGATGGAAAATTATGTAAACCTAAATTATGATTTAAAGATGATGTAGGACAATTTAGTTTTTGTTATTTTAAACTCAATTTGAAACCTGTAAACGGGAGCTTAAATTCCTGTGCCTTCCCTTGCATGAATTAAGGTTGTCAATGAATCAATACTGAAATAAAAGATCTTAGCGCTTAAAAGTTTTAAAGACACAACTGCAATTTAATTCATAACAAGTGCTAGTCTGATTTAACAGTCTTCATATTCCACTAAAGAAACTGCCAAAATATGCATTCATCCTCTTACAATAATTCACAAGTAGGCTTACATTATGTATTTTCTTTTAAAAATATCAAAAACATCACAAAACTAGTCTCTGTTGGACATTCATTATTGTAAAACTATGTCAATTATTCAACATTTACAAACGGTAAAAAGTGTTGTCAAGTAGACAACGATAATATTAATAATAATAATAATAATACAGCCATTTGGAAAAAAGACAAAAATATTTTGCCCAGTTCCCTTTGGTGGAACATTTAGTCTTGAATTCATCTAATTATTTGAATGTGTCCAAATTGTTGTGCTTCCCAAATTATCTTATAAAAAGGGCAAAGGAGCAATGGGTTTATACAAATATAAAATATATAGTATTATTGGCCATACCACACAAACAAATACAGTATTTGCATGTGTGAGAATATAATGTGCTGCTTCTGTCCTGATCCAGGTAAAAATGTTCCACCAAAGTTAAATAATCTCATAAAATGTACAAGAAACAATACAAACATCGATTGTTGTACCTAAACGTGACGCATTACAGCTAACCTGCACTCAAAGTCATCAAAGATTGTGACACATACATTATATATTAGATTTCATAGTTATAAGAACTCTAAAAATACTGTAACACAAAGTTAATCTCTTTACGTACAATAAGCTGTACCAATACTTGCTTATAGGTGGTTAGGCAAAATATTGTCACAATAATGTGCATTTTCATATCATTGTTTATATTCTAAAAGTCTACTGACACATACATGGTGTCTTTTATTCTGGGAGTAAAGTACCTCACCATCTGTTCAGAGGGTCTTTGCTGTAATTCACTGCCACCTGCTACATTTGAATGCATGTGAATATCTCCACACTAGTGGTACAGGTTGTACATTCAAAACATACAAGGGTGGTCAAATCTAAGGCCAACAGACAATTTGAATTTGAAATGTTTTTTTTATCTTTAACAATAGGTCCAAGCATGACATGGCAGATCACAGTACCGTTAGTTAACATCTGTGAAAAGTACAGAGAAAAACTGTTCAACCTTTTACCCAAATCTTTTGAGATGGCCCTAAACTTTGAACACTTCTCAGCATATTCCTTAAATCCTTTATAAATTTGATTTGTTTCTTCAAATTAAGACAATATCAATTTATCCACAGCCAACTATGGATTTCAGCCTTTTGCTAGACATCCTGGTCTCTGACCTATTCTAAAGAAAATGTGTTCTTTACTGTAGTCCTCTAGGATTTCAATTGGGTACTCTCTCATTTACCCTCCTGTAAATCACAACTGCAGCCGTCTGCTTCATAAGTACATTCTCAAACTGTTTGATTACTGTTGCTAGAGACATACGCTATTGAACACTCCTCACCAAACATAAACTGATGGATAGACAATATGTGGATTCACTGCCTAAACTAAATAACTTTGATTGCTGTGTTGTTAAATCAACTACTACATAACCCTGTGGTTATTTTGCTGGGCTGCAGCAGCTTTCAGAGCATGACTATTTAAAATATGATAAATACATTCAAAAGATGAAAAGAGCGGCAGTGACAGCAAGCAAGACTTTTTTTCAAATGACTGTGAATCTAAAATTCTAATGACTTATTGCTTTAATGAAATAGTGATTTCACATTAATTAAAATAAATAGTACCAAATATTAATGAGCCGTTTTTATGTTGGCATCACTTCCTGTTTCATATTTATATTAAAGGCCCAACAAGCCTGCTACTTCCATCTGTCATGTCATTAAATATTTTGGCAAGTCACCCAATTAGATACTTGTGCTGTTGATAAAAGACTTTAGTGTGTGTTCGTGTAGTTGCATGTGTACAGTATCACCCTAGTGAGTCCTACAGAGGTGCACAGAAACTCTCACAAGAAACACAACAATGCGGTCACTCTTTTTTGGCTTCAGGAAAGAGGACGAGTGGTAGAAAGGTAGGTACTCATCATGTTGTCATACAGGTTTGACATTTGACCTTAAGGCCTCACATCTGCCCGAAGAGGATGGAGCAGAGCAGGAAGATAGCATAGAGAAACAACAGCCCCACACCCAGCCGGCGATCCAGCCTCCAGTGGTTCAGATGAACACTCATCACCTGAAAGCAGAGAGACAATGGTGAGGAAGAGCCAAAAGAATCACCTGGAATACAACTTTTTCCAAAGGTTTTGTTTTGTACAATTGGCAGTATGAGACACCAGGATATTTACTATAAGGCAGGTATAGTAATTGTCAAACCATTCATTCCATTTTGGAGAATTGTAAGTGGACATGTAGTAGAGCCAGACTGATACTGGATTTTTGAGGCCCATGTCAATATTTGAGAGTAAATAAATCCAGGAACTATATATCAATTTTAACCTGCATTCATAACATTTTTGGCCACTTGCTTGTGCACAAAGCTGTTAACAGCTAACCATGTACAGAAGTAGAGAAAAAACTCTGTGGCAAAAATATAAGATACATTTATTTATTTATTAATTTCAATATCATTTAAGGCTTAAAATATAAGAAAGATTTTTTTTTTTTAACTGTTTCTGATTTCTGCTTTTCCACACTGAGGTAGTGACCTGGAAGAAATGCAGGTTAAACGCAAGTCTTTAGGGTTTAAATCAGGTAAATTCTCGCAGCAAGATGAGCATTTTTTTTCCATGTTCAGTTATTTAAATCAGACACTCTGCTCTGCAAGTCTTAAGGGTTTAAATCAGGTAAGACACTGTGCACAGTTACAGTCCACAGTGTCTTGAACTGAATTAAATACACCTATACTGATTTAGTTTGCATACTGACAACAGATAAAAATAAGTTTCCTCACCGTCAGAAACACGGATGCCAGCAGCAGGACGACTGAATACACAAGTCCTTTATTATTTATGGAGACCTATGGGGGAAGAAAAGCAAATGTCACAATTTTATAACCACTTAACAGAAGTGAGAATCCAAAGTCTTGGGTTTTGATAGACCTCTCTAACCCAAGCAGACATCGGTGAATCACAGACAGAAGGAAAAAGAGATTATTGTAGGGAGATAAAGTGTATGCATACTGATGATCCGTGTTCCACCACAAGGGTACGCAAAGCCCAGGGGAAACCCAAACCCAGCAGGATGTCAAATATATTGCTGCCTATGGAGTTAGACACCGCCATGTCCCCCATGCCTGAAAAGAGATGGGAAAAGTGACAGAGAAAAGCTGAGTTGAAGCACTTGCACCACAAAGAGAGAATAGTACTTGGAGCAGGAGATTCAGAATAATGAGGTTTACGAGGCTTTTTTTTTTTTACCTTGTCGGGCTACAATCAGACTTGCCATGCAGTCTGGCACACTGGTCCCTGCTGCCAGGAAGGTTATACCCATGATGTAGTCTGGGATGTCTAGAGTGTAACTGATGATAGTGACCTGATAAAAACATAATAACACACCACAGTCAAGTACACACAGAGAGAGTATTTAAGGTGGTGCAAAAATCACTGTCTGTCTAACCTTTGATATACACTCATTCATACCAATGTATAGATATATATTACGTAAAGAGTTCAAAGCATGCTGTTAACTATAACTGTATTTTTGTATTAGACCAACTGTAGGGCTGTCCTGAATACCGTTTTTTTGGCTCTGGAGCTTTGGTAGTAACAAAGTAAGTCTTAGGAAGGAAGGACTCAGTCAGGTAATTCCCCGTTCTCGGCTGAGATAGACAGCATATAGCTGACACAGATGTCTTTCGGTTTAATTAAAGGCATTTATTTTTAAGGATTCCTTTATTCTATGTATTGTTGTTTGTATTGTTATTTCTTATTGAATTAAAAATAATTTTGCTAAATATTTGATGTGTTTTATGCGTTTTTTAACAAGAGGGGTTAATAAAAAACAAAAGAAATCCAAAAAATAAAAAACGAATACCTACACAGTGAACAAAATAGTTGAACAGTAGGTTCCAGCCTTAACCAACAGCCACCTAAAGCATCTGTCATCATTTTCTTTTCGTTTGTTTCAGAATTGAAGATCATGGTCTTACCATCCACACCATGAGGTAGGAGAAGATAGCGATCCACAGGGTGGAGGCCACGAAGGTGACCATGAACCAGCGGTGCCAGCGTGGCTGGATACAATTAGGCACAGTGCAGTAGAGCAGGAGGCCCAGAGGCCACTTGATTAGCCACCTCACCCGCGCACAGCAGCCACCTGTGAGGAGCAGGAAGTGGGTCAGGAGGGCACATGGTAGTCAAGACATCAAGAATTTCAAGGACTTTTGTCAACCAGGAATCAACTTCAAAATCAAAAAGCAAGCAAATAAAAAATAAAAAACACTGCAGGTTAAATCTTACTCTCCCATAACGGCTGTTAACAGTTAGTACTGGATCTTCCTCACCTGGTATGCGCACAGGGCTGAAAATCCCATATCCATCCTCCTCCTCTTCCTCCGTCTGGCCCACCTCGACTCCTGGCTTATCTCCTGACCCTGCGTCTCCTATCCCAGGACTCTTGCCTCCGTTCTCCAGACTGCAGGAGCCCCTCCTCTTCAGGCTGTTACTGGTTGATCCCCCTCGTGAGCCCGGGCCGGCCTCACCGTCCCACTGATTCTTTGAACTCTGGATCAGCCTCTGTCTCTATGAGAGGAAAACAGGAAGATCTTTTTTGTTTTAGAGCTCAGAGAAAATTGTGTTGTGTGCGTTATATGTGCATCAAATACCTCACTGATGACCATGCGTCCTGCCATGGAGAGCCTGGTGCGGGGAGAGAAGTGGGGGGTAATCATGATACGCAGGCCGGCGTCAGAGAAGGACAGTTTGTGGGGGTTGAGGATGAGAAGCTCGTCCACCATGATGACTGGAGGAGCCTCCCGATCATGGGCTTGGACTGTGAAAATGTTGTTGTAGATTAAACACATGACAAATAACTTTCCGTTTATATATGACACAGTGAGAGAACAGAATCACAGCAGCAAAGAAGAGACGACCATTTAAACATCTTCTAACCTTTGTTAAGAAGCACCATTGAGGTGTTGCAAGCAGAGGCATCCTCTACCATCTTGTCTTCTCTGTGATTCTCTGATCCGTGGCAGCACGGCCTGGAGCTATTGAGCTGACGCGTCACAAACGCCAGAAGCTGGGAGTTGAACCTGCAACCAAACAAACAGATATTGTTTACCTACATTAATATATACCATAAATACGGTTTGTCCTCCACCTGCTGTGGATTGATGACGACTTCTTAGGCTTTTGGTAAACTTACTTCATGATTATAATGTAGATTCCATACATAGTCATGAGGAGCAGCGACTCCCACCTGCACAGCAAGTAATACATTTGTGTTAGTCTTGTGTAAGGGCACTGAACTTCAAAAATAACATAGATAATATAGTAAAATAACCTTTAGTCTTTATTTAATCATACTGTAAATACAGGGGTGTCTGTTATGATTTACTTCAATATAAATGTGTTATTGAATATTATAATTCATTTTTAAATATTTATGAATTAATGAATAAAATTATAGAGCATACCATTTATTATATGTATTATAATCGTTAAAATAATGGTATATCTTTAATTGTCAGTACTGCAAGTCAAATCAAACCACACAGTCACAATGGAGCAGATTAGTTTAGTTTTTGAATGTTAAACGATGAAGAATAACCACCTTCTTTCTGAACTGTAACTTTGATTGTTGCTCATTTTGTCATCAGCATTAAATGTAATAAGAGAAATACTTCCCAACTGTGTACTCCTGAAAATGTATCAACACTTGCTTCTCAGGTACAGCTGGTCCACTAAGCCTGGATAGGCACTAGATTACCACCACTGCACATGATCTGACTAATATCTCAGATATATGGAGCATGCAGTGATTTGGCAAAAAGAGCTGGGATACAAATCTTACAAAGTGTGAGTTGAAATACGACTGGATGGCTTGGCCCATTACGATTCAATAAACAGCCTGCCATATATCACTGATGAATCCACACCTACAACCCACATTAAAGCCATGAATAAATCTGCTCTTTCATTAAACCACTGACACATACAACAGTGGAGGGATTTCTTTACAAAAGGCCTCAGGTTGACTTATGGGAATACATTCAGTACAGATTGAGGCTTCTAGTTCAATTTAACCTTCTGCAACAAAAAAACAAGGCCAGCATCTCTTAAAGTATATAGATCAACTTTTACTGTTTAGATCAGAGCGTTTCGGCTTTTGGCCTTCATCAGGGTCAGGGTCAGGGTCAAATATTCAGGATAGAAAACCAAGAACGCATCAACAGCACAGAATGAGCCTGTTAAGAAGGAAAAGCTGAACAAAATAAATGAATCTAACACCTAAGCTACGAATCACTGATCATGTGTGTGATGACAGTTATCTCACACAAATGAAACAAATCAAAAAGACAATATTTATTTAAAAGATTTTATATTGCTTGTTCCTCGTCACCTCAGCTGACTCTGAAAAGAGCTGACTCTAAATACATATTCAGATGATATTGTTATTGTTGAGTACGAATCAGGAACCAAATCGATTGAACATGTTCCACAATCACTGATTGTTGAACTCGCTGACACACTAATCTTCATGATTGTAATAACAGTCATTTGAGGGGGCGGTTGTTGACACAATTCAGAGCGTGAGGGGAGCGAGATGATTTGCGGATCTGTGTGGTATGAATAGATACCTGCTCTAGAAGTGCTCCTTGGGAAACGTGATCATATAACAAGTACAAACAGAACTTGAGGTATGTGGACTCACCAGACAACTGTGGCATCATAGATAACCTAAAGAAGGGAAAAAATATTCTTCAAAACACAATGTGGAGGTGTAGAAGATTTACAAACAATAACTGATCTTTCTGACTTCATAACACAAAACAGCAAATCTCACCATGATGAGAGCCAGTACAGAGAGGATGTAGTAGGAGGAATCTCTAAAAAGGGACCACCACGTCAAAATCACTGTCTGTGGAGAAAAGTTACAAATGTCAGTTTTCCTTCACTTAGAACAAATGCATGCAAGATATCGTGCACGTTTTTTCCTACCTGGCCTGCAAAGATCCCACTCAGGCCAATGATGACCAGGATGTTGAAGACGGCAGAGCCCACAATGGTGCCAACTCCAACGTCTCCTTTGGTGATGAAAACACCTGAGGGTGGGTGAGACAGAGAGACAGATGACACAACCCACATTAGGAGAGGAAGTCAAACATGTGCATTTGGTATCTGGCTTTGTTTTGAATTCAGATTAGATTAAATCCCCCTCAGTCTGTCATCTTCTATCTCATCTTCTTATTTTTGTTTTTTTTAATTACACAAAGGAACACACGCCATCCAGCTCTGTATTTAGAGTTTACTAGTCACTAAAATTCCTAAAAATAAGCAAAATCCTTTTTGAGGTTTTTAACTAGACTCTGCTGACATCTCCTGGATGATTTTGGCACTGCAGAGGCTGTGAATACTTCCAATGTGCTCAAATGTTTAATGTTAAAATGTTAAAATACATGAAACTAATTTTGGTATGCTTTTTCATTACTGCCACAACTGGTACTTGGTCGTGATTGGCTGAGCTACTGACCAATGAGAGAGGTAAAAAGCTCTGGAGCAGAGCTGCCTGCAGCCATAAATGTCGCCCCAGCCACATCTTCACTGAGCTGCAGGTTCTGAAAGATAAAAAAAAGAAAGAAAATTGCTCAGAATTTAATGAGAATAATAAAATATGAATCTACTAAACTAAGAAAAGGATATCTGATGGCAGGTTGGTGCCATTTTCTCACCTCGGATATTTTCTCAAGGGAAGGGACAAAGTAGTCGTCACAGACGATGGCCAGAGCGTAGAACATGTAGATGGCCTGGACAGCACAAATGAGCGCAGATAAGCGAGTGGAGGGACACATGCATACCCTGCCTTTTATAAAATGATGATATCTTGCGACATACTTACACAGAGTGCATGCAGACAAACAGCCCCCTTCTTCCTCTGCTCCTTGGTAAAGATGTCCTCTGGAAACTCGTGGATGGCTGCAGAGGGGTAGACATATCATCGTTTCTTTTATTTCTTTTTCCACCAAAAAACAGCCTGCAAGCTGCAAACTAAATAAAACAGCCTATATGCTGTTTGATATAAATTCATCAAAAAAAAGTAAATACAGTAGGTACAAATAGTCTGTGATATAATGATGAGTTAACCCCTAACAATCTTTGACCTTGAGGCATTGATTTGTACTTGACAATGAACACAAAATGTGTACCAAATTAAATGATTTCACTAATTTCCTTTTTATTTCTGATGTTCAATTACAAAGCTTATTATTCTAAGTATTATCAATTATATCCATTCATTTTTAAATAAATTCAAAGACATAAAGAAAAGAAGTCATGACTTAAAATTCATTTGAGACACCATTTTTAGTTGTGCAACCCACAACATCATCAGTTAGGCACAGTGTTTGTCTTCCAGTGAAGAGTGAGACAGGAAGTGAAACTGGCAGCTGCTTCCTGTCCTTCGTCGAGTGTAAACGGAAAAAATTAAAACTGTTAATGACAGCCTAGCTTCCCTCGATTCCCTTGATGGTTTCAAAAGAAAGCCTCGAGAGTGTAGTGCAGCTCCAATTTACAACTTGAGCTGAGCTTGATGAATAAAAACTACTGGGGAGCATTGAGCTATTAATAGCTCTTCTGCTGTGTGAGACAACAGTGGGTCGACAAGCCCACAATAAGCACTGTGCAGCCGTCATGATGCATGGAAACTTAACAGACAGCAAGGATTAAGAGAGGGTCCCTTGTGATCTAGGATATGAGATTTGATCTTTGACACTCCAGTGTCAGAAAGTGAGGCGGCCATATGGTCCCGAGGAGGGGACAGTAGTTTGGTATGTTCAGTTAGAAAATGTAAATGTTTGTGCAGTAAT
This sequence comes from Anoplopoma fimbria, assembly GCF_027596085.1. Taxonomy (NCBI): domain Eukaryota; kingdom Metazoa; phylum Chordata; class Actinopteri; order Perciformes; family Anoplopomatidae; genus Anoplopoma; species Anoplopoma fimbria. The sequence goes on along the minus strand of NC_072472.1, from coordinate 16,135,340 downwards.
GTTTACACATTTGTGTCTGTGCCAGAGTGCAGCACCGCCTGCCTGGATGCTTTTTGTGACATAAAATGCTTCTTGTGCATCGTCTTCAAGGACCAGAGCTGAAGTGAGTTTCTGAAGGTTGGTAGTGTCTTTGTTTTCTCCTCTCTTAGAGGACAAAGCCTATTTTCTCCACGCCAGCTGTTATTGCAGGGCAGGGCTCGTCTGCTAAATCATCTGGGCTTAGCATGTAAACTTTCTGTCATCTTATGGCACGAAGGAGGAAGCCAGAATGCGAAGCTGCACTGTATGCGTCTGCTCAAGCGGCCTGCCAAGCTGATCAGCTGTTGGACATCTGTGCTCTCTCTGTGGCTTTGTTTTCTTTCACCTTCTTCTTTGCTCTCAGGCGTCCCATCTAACAGCCCTGGAAGCCTTCCAATCTCCTTTCTGCCCCAAAAACATAAACTCTCAGGTTATTCTGTCGGTAGAAAAACCGAGGGCTGCAACATGTACCTCAGATGGATGCTTTGAGGAGTTGCTCTGGTGAAGGCAGTTGCTATGGCGACACTCTCCCTGGGGGCAGCTTTTCTTTTTTCCTTTTTTTTTTTTGATGGGTGCCAGTAGGAAGCCAAAGGCAAGGCAATTGCCCGAACAGTGAGAAAGGGGGAGGTGAATATGTGTTTCCCATGGTTAGGGTTTATGAAAAATGAAAAAAAGAGAAGTGACAGCAGCTCTTGCCTGTAATGTCTAAAAATATTTATTTTTCCTTACAAACCCTCAGGAGAGGTCTGAGAGAGTGAGGGAGGGGGGAGAATATAGATACACAGCATGTCTCAGCTTACTGGTTTAACTGAAGGCTACTGGACAGGAATGTCTCTTGCCGAAACTCTCATGGCGTGATTTTACAACGCAACACCAAAAATTGAATCCGCCGGGTTCAAGATGATTGCACATCTGCAACTTCCCAGTTAATATGTGTCTAAGGTGCTTATGGGTTGAATTATGGGTCAGCTGATGATTAAATCAGATCCGAAACTCATTAAAGATGTGCAGAACAATTGATCAGTGGTCTACTCTTAAAAGATGGAGATCTGAAGTGGACCATCGTTTGTAAAAACACCAGGAAGCCTTTAGGTTCATCAGCAATACATTATAATTCAAAGTATTAAATAGACTTTACCCCCGCAAAAATGAATGAAAGAAATTGGCTCTCACTGGAAAGTGTCAACTGTGTGCACGTATACTAATGTGCAAATTAGGTACTCAAATGCAAAGTGGATTGAATTCAAATTATATTTACATGATATGCTGCCCAACAGTTAACCAAGCAGAGACCAAGACAGCACCAGCTGTTTGGCAAATATATATATATATATATATATATATATAATATATATATATATATATATATATATATATATTATATATTTTTTTTTCTTTTTCCTTAGTCAGGAACATTGATGAATGAAACATAATTAAACTCTGGGCCTTGGATCGTGCTGGTTTTCTTGTGCATGATGAATTTACTGTCATTCTGTTACGAAGTCTTAACTTACTGTATAATTGTTAATTGTTAACTAGCATGTATGGAAGATTTATGCTGACGGTAAAGCAACAAAGAGACAGTAATGGATTATAACAGAAAATAACTCTGTGATGGAAAAAAGGACACTGAACAACTATTTTAAATATTAACTCCACAGCATTATAAAAGCCAGAAGGCACATGTTAAAATGAGATGCTGTTTGTTAAGAAGCAAAGCGTAAATTTACCTAATGCATTAGCCTACCAAACTGAGTGTCGTACTCTGCTATATAAAGGTTTATTAGCTTTTGGTTGGATCCACGAGAGCATTTACAGCAATCATAAAACACTGTTGCCTAATTTAAACTGAAGCAAGGCATTAACCATACTGGTTCATTTGGGTGTCATTTTGAGCTCATGATAATGACAATTAATACATTTTAGTCTTAAGCCTTAGTAGCAAATGCAGCGTTATTAGTTCAATCAAGAAGGGCACCGTTTTCTGTCTTTTTTTTTTTTTTTTTAAAGTGATGAAGTATGATTCACTGTTATGGTTGCTAGGTGCTTCACAGCGTACAGATCCTTTGTTATATATGTATTTAATCCGAGCCCAGATCAATAGAGCCTGTGCAGAAGATTATTTCTTCAAGTATAAGGTCGATGCCGAGCAAATTCTTCAAAAGGCTGAAGAAGTGAGATCTCCACTGATGTGAGGAGCATATCTCTCTCTGAGTCAACCTGCTGCAGGGGGCTTCAGTGGAGCTGAATGAAGGGGCAGTGGGCGGTGCAGAGTAATGTCATCGATCCGGGAGTCTGCATGCCGTCCTGGAGTCAAGCTACGGTATCGACGTATCATGCATCAACCAAACCGCTATTATGGAGCACTCGCACTCTCTCACACATACACGTGCACACACGCAAATACACAGAGACCTCTGCAACAAGCCTGCATTTTTCATGAGGAATCAAAAAATGAATATTTCATCCAGGTGTGTAATGTAAATTCAATTATGCATTTGTTCTTTGATTTGCTTTCCTTTTGAGGCGATTTAAAAGCAACTATGATGAAACGATAGCAGGGCTTCAAACCGCACCAAACACCTCGCCTATCAATACAATCACTGAACATCATGTTACACTGGTGTGACAGAGGTGATCATACAACAGCATGCAGCATAAGCGCTATCAACTTGTTGGGTGAGGAAATGAAACATTTATTCAGAGAAAGCAGCTATATATATATCTTCTCTTCAAGAGAAGTTTTATGATAAACTTCACACTCGGCCTTATTGTGCACAAAGTGAAAAAGAGTAAACAAGATCTAACAGAATTCTGAATCAACTTTCCCAACAGTAGTAACTAGTCGCATTAACTGCCATTTGCTTTGTTTGCCATCCATAATCTGCCTTCCCTAATAAAATACCAAGCCCATTTGAAGACAATTTCTGTAAGATTATCTGCCAGCTTCTCTTTCTCAACTCTTTCCCAAAGAACCCTAAAACATGGCTGTGGAAAAAAAACTATTCTCAGCCGACTGTCGCTTGCCAAAATAAACAACACACCAAGCCTCGGCGACACACACAGTATGAGCCACTTACTCCATTTACATAATTTAGATTCACTCCCAACTCCTCTCCTCGCGGTCTATTTTTAGTCCTTTGGACTTTTAATGCTTGAAAGACAGAATTGTCTGGGTTTCAAAATTTAGCATTTAGTTGCCTAGCAACAACGGTCTGCAAGGCTTGTCAGCTGAAGGCGGGTCACACCGTCTCTATCTTGTTAAGCAGTGGAGAGATGAAAAGAGAGAAAGACAGCCTGGGGCTGGACGTTACTGTGCAATCCCCAAGATAATATCCCCCGAGGTCCACGGCAGGCTTTTTTAATCACACTACAGATTATGCAATCACTGTCAGACGGCCTGCTGAGGAAGAGGGCGGCAACCTGAGCCTGGAGCCACGCTCACTGGTGTGTCTTATACTACCTGTCCAACCCTTTGTTCGCCTGCTTGCTTCCAGTGTATTACCACAGTGAAGTATCCGCCCGCAGTACGCTTGTGTCTTTTTTAAGAGATAATGAGGGAGATCTGTTTGCAGCCAGGAACTCAATAAAGGTTAAGTGTGTTATCGGGTAGCAAAATACAAATTGTTGAATAGAGCAAATGGAGCACTGGTACAGAGAGACATCGAGTCTCATTTTCTCTCTCAAGGGTGGAATAAAAATCCCTTCTAATGTCATGTCATGAAAGAGGACATGCAGTGACAGTGAGGTGCTTGTTATTTGTGAATTCACTACAAGTGCCAGACCTATTGTCACAGAGTCCGTGTTCGTGCACCTCTCAAATGTAAGCTCTTCAAATATATAACTAATATAAGACTTGTGATGTCACTGAGCTGTGGAATAATTCTTCCAGATAAGATTATCAGGAGCTAGAACTGTTCATCATATACCTATTAAAGATTTAAAAAGGCTTAGAGATTTGAGGTTTGGTGATATAATGTTAATGAAGTCAAGGCTACACCTATAAAATAAATGAACCATTCTATCAAAATTTGAGTTTCAGACATGTCACACAAGCCTGTTTCACAGATCTATTTTTAAAAAGGATAAAAACATTCATTGTCTGAAGGATTGTTTTTTGGTTGCACACCCTCAGTAGGCAGAGTACATATAAGGTTGTATTTAGAGGTGTGCTCTGAACAGGTAATTTGCATGGTATATTATTAGCATAACTTTGATTCGCATAAATGTATCTGAGAATACAATATCTGGGCAGTTGGCATACAATACAACATTGTGACTGGCAGCCTAGTATTAGCTCCACCACTGAGTAAATGCAAATGATGTGAAGATACAGAATTGTATATTTCATTGCGCAGCTGTGTCATTTTATCTCCGTTAATCTCCTCACACAGCAATAAAGATTTCCTCTCTGATCTGAATTTTTAATAATAAAACTGTCAGCTGTAATGAATGTGGTTCATGTCAGCCGAACAGCTAATCAGCCAGGGAAACACAGAAACAGAGCTCTCATGATGGCTGTCGATTGGCTGCGATAATAAGGAGCAGTTTGAATCTGTGCAAACTATTCAGGGTGCAATCAGGCTCAGGGAGCAATGGAAGGTAACTTGGCGCCTACTAAAGACAGGCTACCTTAGAAAATCTAATCTGACTTCCACTCTGGCAGCCTCCTCTTGTTTGCTCCGTCTGTCTCCTCGAGTCTGTCAGTGTGAAAGCTTGACACCGACTACACACTCCTGACAACTGACACAATGCCACATGACCTTTCAGTTCACCTGCAGGGGTGAGGCAGAAATCTCTGGTACACTCCCCCCCTTTTACCTACATACACCACAAACATGCACACGTTAACATCGCTAAACACTCTTTGACACCCTACATTTTCAAAACACGAAGCACCCAAATTAAGTCCTTCACCAACGCAAAACATACAGCTATCATAGTTGTGTGTGGAATTCCAAGTACTCATTACATAAACACTCATTTAGGCATGGGTAATATGATGATATTATGTACGGTCAGGTGTTTCTATTATTTTGTCCACCCAATTATTATTATACTGTATAATGCAATACTGTTCAACAGCACCACAAACTATACCGTAAAAAAATACCATCAGGAAAACAGACATTCCTGTCTGGTTATCCGTTTTCTTTATGTTGATAGAAGATGCTATCCATACCGCCCCTCTACACCGAGAGGGTAGAGTCTTAGAGAGTTTGTTGGTCTGAACTGGAGTGACAGACGGCATCTATCCAGGTAAAGAAGAGTGACTCACCTGCTCGAGGCTGATCCACGCTCTGGTTGTCTGACTTGTCCTGCATCAGCCGGCGAGTCCATCGCAGCTCCTCACCGTTCACGCCTGGCAGAAACCCGGAAGACTCCGACTCTGTTACAAAACAACACCAGAGTCGTTTTAGTGCAAAAAGGACCTCACGAAGTCCAAGACCAACCCGTCTGTGCTGTGATTTAAGGACAGACTATATTTCATTATTAGCTTATTCTTCAGTCTGCTTAATAGCTTAGTCACTAAGGTGTAGAGCTGAAACGATCAGTTGATAAACAAGAAAAATGATCTGCAACTATTTTAATAGTTGTCATTATTCAAGCAAAAATATTAGGATTTCTTTGTCTATATGAAAGAAAACCTTCAGAAAAAAACAATACAACAAATTTGGCTTTAGTAAACTGTCAATTTTCAAAGGTTAATCAATTAATCAATACATAAGTCCATTACAGTTTCCAAGAGTCCCAGGTTGTGTCTCGTTTTGTCCAATCAAAAGAATAAACCCCCTAAAAGAAGCAAATCCTCAAATGTGAGAAGAATGGAATGGATTTCATCGTTGTTGTTTTCTGGTTTGACATCTGACTTAAAACCATTGATCGTCCATCAAAATTGTTGATACTTTTCTGTTGATCAACTAATCAATTCTTTCAGCTCTACTTTTAGTTATTACAGCTATAGTAGCATTTTCCAATCACAAAACGTAACTATTTTTTCAAAGAACCTCTGACTGAAATATAATAAACAAAGTATCTATTTCTAGTAATTGTCTCCAGAGTTAAACTTGTGTCAAACGTCGACTCAACAGACTGTAGTTTCAGGTTTCTGGCTCTGGGAGATAGCAGCACATTCAGAAATCCATTCCATGCTGCTGTCAGCTGTCCCATCTTTAAAAAGGTGTGTATTTCAGATCTGTATTTCATTCCTCGATAGCTAGTTTGTGTGTGGGTTTCAGTTTTTACGACTTTACTACACCAACAGGAGAGGAACTCCCCACAGATATATCTGTCTCATCTCTCCTACGGGAATAAAGAAAATACAGATATCTTCCACCACCACCCACAGAGATCTTTCCACTATTGCAGAGAAGATAGTGAGTCAGTTATTATTACACTCTTTACTACAAAATGTCCTTTTATTTACAAGGCAGCATGGTGTCTGGTGCATTTTTTGATTGCCAGGCGCTGTAGAGTCCCTTTGTACCTTACAGCTCAATGAGCCCATTTCAAGAGGGCAGCGGTCATGGCTGAGAGCAGACGTGAAGGCTTTCATGTCGAGGCATCAAGAGGAACTCGACTCGTATGAAATTCAAATGGGTTTTGTGCCACAGATGGCTCTGCACCATTTTCCCACCTATAACTGGGAGAAATCTCTAGCACCTAAACCACATCTTGTCTCATTAGAAAAAGGAGAGAAAAACGGGACGGAAAAAACTGGATGCTGATTCTAGATTCAGATTTTATTAACTCAATTAAATCTCATCGAACAACATGTAAATTAAAACACAGACAATTGCTAAAATGGTATGTTGATTAGCTGATTAGGTAAATGAAAGAAAATCAATCTGCAACAACTTGGAACTGATTAATGTACAAGTAATTTTCACAAAAATGACAAACATTCTCTGATCATACTTTCTCATATGTGTAGTTTTGCAGGTTTTTTGTTTCATTGTAATTGTAATTTGGATTGTTCTTGAACAAAAAAAAGCAAATTAAAGCTTTGAATCATATTCTGCTCTGAGAACTTTTGATGAACATTTTTAAATCAATAAGTCTAAGAAATAAAGAATAAATATAGGAGCTGTATATGCAAAGAACCATTTTCTTTGTAACGATATAGTAGAGTTATGTATATCTGAGCAGAGAATTAAGTCACACCATTTATGTGTTGTAATAGCAGCCTCTCTGTGCTTGTTTTTGTTTTGTTTTAGTGCATGTTTGTGCCCCACTGGCTAGCTCTTGGCCGCCGCTCTGCACCGCACTGATATGGCGTTACAGCTGAAAACGGCGTCCTAACCGACAGCGTTGTGGCTGAAGTGTAGTACCCACCCTCTGGTTCCCCCTCAGGAAAACAGTGTCAGCCTTGACAGCACATTTGCTGTTATTTGTTCTGTTGGCGCTGTAAGCATTGTTAGCTACCAGCCTAAAGTCAACTGCTCCCAATCTTGTGGCTTGCATTTTTATTAAATACTTTCAAATCCGTATTCTCAATGCTTGCATTCGTAAATACAATCTACATGTGATACTCCCAGACGATTGTCATTCTGAAAGGTAGATAGACTCTCTTGGTTCCTTTCCAAAACTTTTTATCTCTAGGGTTCTGGTATTGCTAACGCTAGACAGTGTTTAGCTGAGGTGGTAAGCCACCCAGGTTCTTGGATCCTCTGGTCTTGATCAGTATGATCAGCAACGATATTTTGAGATGACATCCTAAACAACTGCTGTAGATTAATTTAATAAAAGTGCATTAAGGCGGCACATCTTTGCTGTAAAAACAACAAAAAAAAGAAAACTGCATACAGTTACAAAAATGTGTTTAAAATGGAGAAAAAGATCACAACCTCACACACTGTCTTCACTCTGACCCTGAGCCTTGCATTGAAGTTGCTTATCATTTTGCTGATCCATGGTGTTTAAGCTAACTTTACTGTAATGTTAATGTGATTGTTCCTCTAGATAAGACTGTCTGCTAAAGACCTAAAATGTAAATATAACGGAAAGAGGTTACAGAAAGATCAGTGAGGAAGCTGCTGAAGCATGAAATGTGGAGTTTGTATGGAAATATCTTAATCCCACTGTCACATGCCTCAACATAAACACATTGCTTGAGTGCAGCATGGTAAGTGTAAATACCATCATTCATAATTCTTCTCTCTACACTACAGTATAACTATGCAGACTGTGGGGAACCTCCAAGCCAAATGCTTATGTTGTGACAATTATTCATGATTTGGTTTTGTCTTATTGCAGCAAAGACGTCAAAATTGCAAGAATTCATGTAGCTACAACACATGCTGAACAAATGGTGTCACTGCTGTAAATCATTATACAGCACCGATCTGATTTTTACAAGGCGTAGAAGACTAACTCTTCATTTCAATCATGATTTTCTTAAGCCATACACCATCATCCGTTCCCCCAGGAAGGAAAAAACAGTGTTGCGTCCGTCTTTAGCAGAAACAAGACATTTGATCCCGTCAATAACACATCGACTGGAAAGACCGGCTTTCTCAGGTCTTACCCTAAACACTGCCTCCACAGGACAGGACTGCAGTCTGTGGTAGTAAATGTCTCCAAGCGTAAAATCCTCAATAGAGGCAATGCAGATTGCTAGATATTGCTGCCTTTGAAATCTGAGTCTATGGATATTACTTTATAAAAAATTATATTTACATTTCAATCCAACATTCTGAGCTCGATTTCCACGTAGATAACCCTGCAGTCCTCCACTCTGACATTCAGACAGAACATTTAGGAAGTGTCATGTTGCAGTAAACAGAGAGATGATGAAAATGTGATTTAAATGGGAGCTTAACCACAGTTCTATAAATATCTGACTGTATAACGTTGTGAATAGGAACATGTAGTTTATTGCCAAGTTATTGCCATGGTTATATTCATATACATTCCACTTCCTACTTTTTATGGTTCTCAATGAATTTGTGACAATTTCCCTTTTTGGAAACAGCTACTGCAGCTTAATTAAACTTTTCTAATACCAATACAATTGTGTCAATAGAGATCCAATAGTAATTAATTTCTTTATTAAGGACAAAACCACAACTCCAAAGGATGCTAATTTAATGTTCCTTTGTTGGATGTGTACATAAGCGACAGTTTATATACACAATAGCTTTATCAACTTTAAAAAAGGTGTTTCCACAGCCCCCAAGTTACCGGAAAAACAAATCATTTATTGAAGGTTTAATATCTGCTTAACTGTTAAAAAGCCAATTATTTTGCTGTCACGGAAACAGTTGTGTGAGCCACGCAACTATCAAAACTTTTCAATCAACACTAAACTTAAGTCTGTCCCCTGTGTTGTCAGACAAAACATGGGACACACAGGGGATCATTATGTGTCAGCTGTTAGACTCACTGCTGCTGTGATTTATAAATGTTTGTAGAGGAATCCAGCACTCCACCACCACCACCCCACTTGTGCAGACGAGGGACAGCTATCTTGGAGATAAAACCTCATCTAGCGAGGCTTGAAATGTTCAGTTACACATCAATTCCCGACCTTTGCAAACAGGAAAAATAGCTGTTCTTTTCAGAAAATAAATTTGTTGAATTTATAAAATTGCTTCCAACAATATCTGTGACCTCTGCAAAATGTTTCTTCCTGAAGAATGTTCCCTTTACAACTCCTTCATAATACATACATTTTTCATCAAGCCGGTTTTGTTATTGTAACTTATTTTCCCGATATCCAATCAAATATTTTTTGTCAGAATAAGACAGGTATAGATACAGACTGTTGGGTTAGCACATCCATAAATGGCTCTACAAGCAGTGGTCTTCAGGATGCTACAGTATGGGTGATATTTTCCAAGCATTGCAAGAGTAACCCGCCTGCTGCCATTACAAACAGCAGACCACATGCCTTGCCGAACGCTTTTATATGGTTTAAGTTGAGCGGCCTTGATCTCAGTTCAAAAAACCTCTTCTGGTTGTTGGCACCCTCCTAATTTAAAGGTTAAGTATAAATATTAATGACACGGCTCATTCCCCAGGACACTCTTCTATGAAAAACCGGACTGCAACACAAGGGTGAAACCTAAATGTAGATCAAACCCAAAGTTCACTCCTTCATATCGTTATAATGCACACAGGATTAGAAAGAATGGCGCTGTCGGTGCTGAAGCTGCTGATGAGTGTGTGTGTGACAGAGTGTGACAACACATCAGCAAAGGTGATGAGAGGATAATGAGCTGGGGGGAGGATTGCCTTTAGGTGCACTGCTGCAAAATGAGACATTGAAAAATCTAACGGAGAACCACGTTCTAGCCATTAATTGATACGGATGTGACTTGGAACGGTGCACAATGTTATAGAAGTTGATGATTGTATTATTTTAAAAAAGGACAGTAACTGTAAACAATCCAAGACAAATACAATAAATGTACCAATCAATTATCTACATTTAACAAAATCTTTTTAGTCACATGAAAGACACATTCTTAGCTACAGTGACAACAGAAATTAAAAAAAGGGCAGGAAGTCTATTAAGAGATACATAATATTCTGCTGAGATGAGGATGAAATAACCATTGTCAATCTGCAATAACCCATAACTAAATTTATCCCCACTGATTGGATTTATACATGCCACAATCTCTGTCTGCTCTATGTAATCAACAGTCACCTTCCTGCATTGTGTGCGGAGAAAATCACGGCCAGAGGGACAGAAGATGGGAGACGATGAGCAGAACATGTTGGAAACTAAGAGTTAAATATTTACAACAGTGATTCAGCTGTCTGACATGCAGCTCTGTTTGTTACTTTAAAGACAATATTTCACCTTAAAAATGCCACAGTGCTGGACATTTATCATAATTGTACTCAAGTTCTGCAACTGCATTGTTTCTTAAGGAAATAGATGTTATAATAATGTCTATTTTTAAACTCTGCTTGATTTTGATGGAGACTGCAGTACCTGTCTACAGTAACATTTCTAAACCAGCATACACTGCATGAATGTAATATTCATATTTTGATACACATAAAATATTTTTAAATCCATGGAAAAGAGGAGGGGGGGAATGGAAGTATATTGGATCTTTGCGCCAAATGAAGATAAAGTACTACATGTCGTGCTCTGAATAAATGGATTATGCAGCATTTTCTACTAGTTAGCTCTTTATTGAGACAATAATAGTTTGGATCCGTTTTATAATGTGTTAAAGTAAATGTATTTTACTATTGCCTTTCCTTTTTCATTGGATACTTTAATGTTTTTAATCTAATACATGAAATCTAACTTTTGGTCCAGCATCAGTCTAAATGTTGGTTCCTTATAGCTGCATTCCAAAACATCAAATGTCTATCAATTCATATAAAAATCAACTGTGAGGAATATTGCGCACACCGTATACTTATTCATACGTGCGGATGTTTTAGATGATCTTTTCATACATTGATGTAATTCCAATTTGTGTAGTGTTAATCTAAGAATGTCCATAGGACTATAATGATTGCGCACGCTCGTAGGCGCGTGCAGCCTGTGCGTCTATATTAAGGTCTCACCTGGTGCCTGGATGACCTGTGCGAGCCAAATGACTGCGACCAGCCCGACTCCACAGCAGCAGAACCGCTGGAAGGGCCGCCGGTGCCTCGCTGCTGCTCTCATTCTTCAGACGGCCGCATTTCCACCAAAAACATCTGTTGCTCTCTCGCTGACACTTGTTTTCACACTTTCTCTGCAAACAAACAGCTCCAGCAGCAGCAAACGCCAAGTCTGCCAAGTTGTGTTAAAAAAAAAAAAAAAAAAAAGATTCCCCCTTGAATCACAAGCCTGGTCCCCCCCCACACCCCCCACCAGCTCCAGACTCAGAGCAGACGCTGTGCTGGCTCACTCCGCCAAACCTCCGGGTTCAACATAGCGAGTAAACGCGTAAAAAAAACCCGCTTTCTGCGTTCATGTGAACGGTCTGAAAGGTCGACAGCAGATCCCACAGTGAGGCGCAGCAACAGGAGGCGACATGCTCTGAGCTCCGTGTGCGTTCACTCTCTACCTCTCTCTCTCTCTCTCTCTCTCTCTCTCTGCTCACACGCTATGTGGCCACCAGGCGGAGACAAACTCGGGACTGTTTTTCTCTGAGGAAATAAGACAGAAATGTCCCCTTTTGAGCTTATAGACCCCTGATGGGATGCAAACTCCCGAGCATAAAAGAAAAACATACTGTAAATAGCTTCTGCCAGTGGGGCCAATTATCGGGCCAACGATGCACTAAATGTTCCACCTGAGAGACGCTCAATTATCTCAACACACCTGATCCCGTTAATTAAGTGTGAATGGAGCAGAGACAGCTGGACTGGACCTCACAGTGGACACCGTTAAATGGATTAGATTATTTAAAATTGCCTTGTTTACAAACCAAAGTTGGGCTACATTTGCATTTGTCTTTCTTACCAGAGCAATGTCGAGTTAATTGCCCTCCTCACAAAACATTTGTTAAGCAGTTTAAAAAAAAAAAAAAAACAGTCTTCTTCTTCACTGCCTTTGCGGAGGCAGTATTACGCTTTCTTTGCGTATTACCGCCACCAGCTGTCCATCAGTGGAATAGCTGATTCACTACTTTTCAGACCAGTCCCAGGACTTCCTCTATAGCTACCTGATATAAGGTGGTAATCATGGTAAAGGTTGACAAGTAATGTCCATAGGAAACACAAAATACAGTAAGAATCAGTGCTTTTTTTTTTTTTTTTTATAGTTGAAACTGTCTGAGAGGACAGAAAAAAAGGACAGTATGAAAGGTAGTTTTGCCACAAATACTCTACAAGTTATTTCTCTTAGTTTTAGTTTGGGGAAACACAGACCATTTGTCACATGGAGACCTTCCAGAAACAGGGTGAAGATTAAGAAACACTGCTGCAGCACTGTCTGCAATAATCCACCCAGCCAGATTCCAAGAAATTACAAAAAAAGTGTAAAAACCTTTTTGTGTAAAAGTGCATGTACTGTTTGATAAAAGTAGTCTGGTTAATGTCTCCTTTTCATATTTAAGGCCGTTAAAAAGGCCTTTACTTCAGTAAAATGACATTAAAAAGGGAAAGGGCCTCATTCATCATCAGTTAGCCTACAGTGTCCTGGTGTTTTTCCATTCTTTAATGTTTAACTGATTTATGACAAGAGGGCAGGACTCTGTGATAAGTTTATCATTGACTTTCACACATGGTATGTTATATGAGGTGCATCACTTATTAACAGGATGCATGCTTTACTAAACATTTTTTTTCCATAGAAACGAATTAAGCATGATCCTTAGTTTGTTGCATTGGAGTACAAAGATTTAAGGACAGAACTTGAAGAAGTTTTGTCTTTTATAATGTTCCAGTTTAGTTTATGAAATGTTTTGAAAAGCTTATTTAATTCCATGTTAGTCTGGATACATAAACAATTGGGTGTATTTCTAAACATTAGGAGACCTCTTAGATCAAATATTTATCAAGTGTTTGTATTTGTAGATGCATAGTATTGATAAAAGCTATTTAATCTGTCTCGTATCATTTTTTAAAAGTCTATTTAAAGCAGTGATGCTGCACTCCTATTAGGCCTCATCTATGTGTTGTATGGGGCAACAGTGGCCTGGCCATTTAAAATTCGATATACACCCTGTGAAGCAGGAGTCTCAACACACACACCAACACATGGCCTCTGTATTTACAGAACACGGATGAGTCAAACTGGTGTTAAGCCCTTGAGCTGTGTGACACACAGCCCCTAGTGAAGACTCCGTCCTGCGCTCCAACCCCAAATAAAGACATAGGCCGGTACATTGTTGTCGTCAGCTCTCCTCCTGCTGTCAGCGCAGGGAAGATGAAGCGTTTTTCTGCGGCTGGTGTTTAGGAAAGCCTTCCAGAGGACAGAGTCCTGGCGAATGTTTGTATGATGTTGTCTTGCTGTATTATGATCATGGAACGAGCTATGGAAAATGTTTTTGTCCTACCTCATCAGGGAGATGGGAAGATTTCAAACAGGTTTTAAACTAAATCATCTTACTCTACATCTCTATTTGTTTTTATGTGATACAGGCTGGTTTTATTCTTGAAATTAATCTTAATCAAACATGCAGTATTTTAATTGCCATAAAGTGTATTACAGTTAAGAGTTGGTATAAGGTTGTGGTGCATGCTGTACATATCTGTGATTACAGTCTAAGAATTTCAAAATGTGAACCAGATTAAAAAGAAGAGGCTCTTTAGTTTACTCTGTCAGCATTTTTCAGTTCCCTGTAGGATGTTAAACAGAGAATATCTTGACAAACAAAGCTTTGCTATGACTTAACAGCTATCTGGTGTGGTTTTGAAGGCTCAGGGACAGAACTCGGCAACACACTGTGCTTGCTCAGCAACAGGAAGTCAAACTGTCTGTATCTTGGATTTGTTAAAATTATGTTTGGTTCTATTCGGCTGAATTGGCTTTAACATCGACACATGTATATACAGCGCACCTGGAGTTTAACACTTAATAATCCTCAGCATCTTGCTGACATTATTTTAGCCTTGATGACAATACAATTACATTGAGATCAGAAGGTTGAGGTTAAATTAGCCTTTTAAAGATTCTTAACACTTACTTAACTCAATGTATTTTGATTAATCACAAATTAGTTGACATCCTGTCATATTCCTTCAAAAGCAGATAGATATGATTGTGTAATGAGCTGTGTTAAGCTACAAACACATTTTTGATTTAAAAAAACCTTTTAAATGTTTTTGTGTAACATGCAACAACCACAAAAAAACTGGTTTAGAACATGATATATTTTGTGAAGAGATGAGTGTTTTTTTAATCCTTTTTCTCAGAGCTGCTGGGTTTCATTTCAGCTTTGGGATTGATTTACACCTAGAACATCACTGCAAATAACCAGCTGGTGTGACTGAAAACTGAAGAGAACCACTGATATGGAATGCAGTTGTATTAGGCTAAAATTTAACATGACTTTTTCCCAAATTCATATTATGGCAGCTATTTGCTTGCTCTTTGATGACAATGCTGGATTCTTGTTTTGAGATGTAATTTTCAGTGTAAATGCAGATCTAAACTAAAAAACAAATCATCTAGTATCTCAAGCATATTGCCCAGTTAAATAGACTGTATATATTTGTATACTACTTATCCTTTTTCTTCAATTACAGCTTTGATCCCACTTTGTCGACTGACTTTTACATACTCTCCTTTTCAGTCAATCTGATTTGGCCATGACCTCCGTCTGACAAATCATGTTGTTGCTCGCAGACCTTAAAACAGTTTCTTCCTGGGCTGCTGACAGCTGTTGTTTCACCTCTGTTTCACCTCCACCTCCAGTGTTCATCAGTCCAGGACATGAGATGCTCAGAGGTTTTGCTCCCGGACAAATGAGGATTCAACTCTCTGTCATCAAAGTCACTTCTAGATCCTAACTATATCATATTCCTCACATGCCATTTCTGAGTTTATATCCCATGAACAACATACATTCACAATATAGTCTAATTTCTAAAGACTTTACCCATTTCAATCATGCAAATCAATAAAGACAAAATAATACTAATAAATTATTTTTTCCTTTTAATTGTTTTTTGTTGATTGAAAAGTAAATAGAGGTTAGAGTGAACAAATGAAAGCTAAAATCTTACGTTTATATCTTGTTTTTTCCTCCAAACACCTATTCAACCAATTAACTTCTGGTTTTTTGAACAGTGATCTTTTATCTGTCTATGTTTGTGAGAAAATAAAATATTCAAAAAATCCTGAACTCTCACTGCAGGTATTTGCTTTTTTTGGAGTTGTTTATCTTACACAGACCAAAACCAGAAACACCTCCCACTATCATTCTATCACATCTTAAAAGCAGCTACAGACAAATAGCTCAAAGTCACTTTGTCGACAAAACATCTGCATCGTCTCATCCACAATCAGATTTCATTTTTTTTCAGATACGCCGTTGGATTTTCTGAGACAATTAATTTTTTTAAATATTTAAATACCAAAATAATCATCCCTTAGAGGAAGCATACGCCATTCCACACATTCATATCAACTTAAACTTGATTTCAATGGAACTTTAAGCAACTTTTCCCTTTTAATTTGCTATATATTTGTCAGTTTGCTTCTATGTACCATCAGTGGTACTCACTGAGCCTCAGCGATTCATCAGACCAGCAAGACACATCTATTATTATTATTATCATCTGTTCTTTAGGATCATGTGTTACTAAATGACTTTTCCTCGCACAGCGGATGAAAGACCAGATGTTGTGACGGCCTCTTAGAAAATCCTTCATCTGCCACAAAAAAACCTCAGTAAGTGCAACCAAAGACAAAGAAATGAGGTCACTAAGCTGGGTTACCAAACATTACATTTTCTGGTAGGCACAAAGTCAGAGGAATAAGCCTTCAGATAACACCAGTATGACCAGTTTGAACATCCATTCTGAACAAAGAGTTTCACTCATTAAGGCGTACCTAATGGTGTTTTAAGACCTTATTATATGCAAGAGCCATAGCTGAAACAGCTCAATATCAGAATGATAATAAGAACCATAGTCACATTTAGCAGATATTATTTTGTAATGTCATATCATGGTTGTTTGTTTTTTACAAAAGAAACTTAAATTTATAACCAAGCCCACCTTTCCTTTCAGCCATATTTCACATTATTTCCTCAAGACTTCCCTCCAGTTAAAACAGCTACAAGAAAATCCACATTTGCATGATTAATAAGTTACATTTTTATACATACACACATACAGAGGGGGCTTGGAAGTTGCTTGGCACATTCTCATGCTTGACCAACCTCCTACAATCTAAATAACTATACAAGACACAGTTAAACAGGTCTTCTCACACCACCGTCACCCTGTTCAGTCATGAGGCTTCAGCATGTACAGGAGACGACACAGGACGCCTGCATGGCCATGATTAACACTTCTCTGCATAATCATCCTGCAAAAAG
The DNA here is from genome assembly GCF_027596085.1 of Anoplopoma fimbria. NCBI lineage: Eukaryota > Metazoa > Chordata > Actinopteri > Perciformes > Anoplopomatidae > Anoplopoma > Anoplopoma fimbria. The sequence continues at coordinate 16,118,373 of NC_072472.1, read as the reverse complement.
GAGGGCATACACAACCCAATGCACTAAGTAACATGGAACAGTTCAGCTCTACATACAGTATCTTCACATACTGATAAAGTTTAGATTCATAATTTAATCTGTATATATTGTATCTTAATATGCTGGTACCAGGTATTCACAGTGACTCTAAAATAAAATTACAAGAGGAAGTTTTTACAAGAAACAAGAGAGTCGGAGTGACTGACGAACGTTTGGCATCCCTTTTTGTCGGAGAATAGAGTTTGTAGATGGAGATTAGTTTGTGGTCAGTTCTGTTTGATTTCAGTGGGATTCGGGCGAGCTGCCTGCGCTTTTTTTGTTGGCACTGAGGAGAAAAAGTCCGACTCCTCTGAACACACGTTACTGTTATTGGCGCCAACAGCAGTGGACACAGAAAGGTGAGGTAAAAGGTGGTGCCGGGGGGATGAGATCTTATCCACCCTCTTATGTTGAGCAAGACATAACCTGGGCTAAATAAGGAACACTATGTGCCCTGTCCAGTGCTGATTTTACAAAAAAAAAAGTGCAAGAACGACACAGAAACACATAGAAACACACATCAGGGTGGAATGGTAAGATTTCACCTATTGTCCTTACCGCTACCACTCATAAGCCATAGTAAACAATTACCCAAAATAGTCACTGTAGACATCCGCCAAACACAAAACATATTTAAATACAATATCCTGTATTTCACTATTAGTTCAAGGTGTTTTATTCTGACACCTAAAGCTATTTTGCCAGTTGAAAGAAAAAAGCTGCCTTTTGGCATTTTGTGGTTCAGGCCAGTAGGAGGAGATCTTCTACAGTATGGCTGCTACAATAGTGAGGTTAGAAGAAAACAGCTACAGGCAATCATGGAAGGAAGCTGAAGCAGTTCTTTTCCTGCCATTGTCTGCGTCTTCAGGAGAGGTAAAAACCCTTTTCATTATCCCTTTTATACTGTTTTTAACATACTTTCAGGAGGAACGAGCATGCTCAGTTCCCTTTTTCATGACATTTCCAGGTTACATCCCTTTTATGTATGGGTTTAAAAAAAAAAAAATCCTTTCCCCTAAAAATTCCAGTTTCTTAAATACAGTACTACTGAGATGTGAAGAGGGCAGAGAATGATGTCCTTACGTAACAGGCCTTGCTCTAAGGCCAGTCAGTTGGCATCATTACATCGTATGAAGTAGAAGGCTGCCCACAGGCTCGTCATTGTCATGTTCCCTTTTTTTTTTTCTTGTTGTGTTTTGTTTCAAGGCCTTCCACACTATCAGCGCCGGGCAGAACCACACTCAGACATCGCAACTACACATCTGGCAGAGAGGATAGCAATACTACTGTTCACATATATTATTGGTGATATATATATACACTTTTGGTCATTTCAGATAAGACACCACCAAACATGCTATACAGTGTCTCTCAGTCTTCATTGCCACTTTTAATGCAAGTGCTATTCAGCCCAGCTTGTCAAGTATTTGAAGCAAGGTACAGTAAGAGATGCACACGTACAGACGCACACACACACGCACAGGCACGCACACATGCAGCACACATCCACACACAAACTGTATCATATATTCACCAAGAGAAGAACTCTGGCATAGCACACCAACGTAGCAGCCTGAGAGCTGCAAATTGGTCAGTCTATGAAGGTCATGGGATGTTGGAAATGTAATTTCTTTCTTTTTCATGGGTTGATTTGCATACTTCGTCACCAACAGGCAGGTCCAGGATTCAGGATTGAGACTGTGGTTGCACACAGATTGATCAGGATGCATGTGTGTCTGCCTTTGCAAATATATATGCACAAAATCAGTCTACTGAGCGTACAAGCACGTTGTACGAGTTGCATCTTTTCTGCTGATTTGTGTGTCTGTGTGTGCAGTGGTGAAGCTAACAGGGCTTGTTGACGTTGCACAGCAGCTCGGTGACTTTGATGAGGCGAGCCACTGTGCTCTGCGACTCCTCCTGCAGCCGCTGGTTGTTCTGCCTGAGGCTCTGCACCTCGGCCTGCAGCACCGCCTTGTCCTCCTTCTCCTGAAAGACATCGGCACACAACAAAACAAAAGCCGTCGCTCAGATCGCTGTGGCAGGAACGGGAGGGGAGCGACAGGTACAGCGGTGGCTTTAAGGAAACTAGTGGGCACACATAAACACAGAGCTTGAAATAAAACAACACAAACACTGTAGAGTAGCACATCAGGCTGCAGTGGGGAAAGAGAAACAATCCACTGAACTGATCATTTCTTTGACAGAAAATCCCAGTTCAGACTTAAAATGAAAGTCTGTTGTCTCAGTGTTTTGGAGTTTAGCCTGCAGGTCAGACCGTGTAAGCCACCAATCACTTCTTATGGGTAAAAGACCGCAATTAAAATTATTTTCAATGTCAAAAAATATCATTTCTTTTCAATTAATTGTGATTTTTAACACCCATTTTTAACACCCAGAGCCAGTGTGAGAGCATTAAATTGTCTGTTTGTCTGACCAACAGTTCAAAACCCGAATATAGTCAATTTACTGTTTAAATAAAAAAGAGAAAAGCAGGCAACTTTCACATTTTCGAATATGGAACCAAAGAATGTTTCATTTTCGCTTCATAAATGACAGACAATTTTTTTGTTATATTAATCAGTTTAATTATCTGGTGATATAATTGTTATTAGTTGTTTTTGGAGCACTAATTGGGTATTTTTTATCATTATTCTTGAGAATCCATGGACTAAATGGTATTTATATAATATGTGTACACACAGAGACATATTAACTATTGACCAAAGATTCTCAACACAAGGTCCACTTGTCTGCTGCTGACTGAATAACTCCATCTGTGGAGGAAGGCCATACATTGTGGTTGAAAGCTTTGGAAACACAAGTGGACTTTGTGTTATGAATTGATTTTTGTCAAGCAGCTGTTTCCGAGGTTGAGATTAAGATTGAGGACAGTATTCTTACAGTATTCTTTGACATCTACATGCATGAATTAGCTGAAATGTACAAGAAAATATTGATAACAGCATTTAAGGAGTTGTTGGACATACATTTTTACAAGTATCATATTGGGGATATTTACAAATCTGAAATGTTACTGTACAAATGTACAACATTAGGACTAAATAAATGCTTTTTGAGTGTTTCTGTATTTAATGCATCCACAGTGAGCCAGCTGTGATTTGAAATGGCTGAATGAACGGGAGTATTTGTACAAGTAAACAAAAACCTGCATCAGAAAATACAAATAATCTTGCACCAGCGACAGAAGCTGAACGATTTGAATACGTTTTCCTACCTGCTGATTCTCCCATGGAGCTCACTGAAAATATTATTACAGAGAAAAACGTTCATGAAAGTCAAAGCACCTTTTGCAGGTCATCCTGCAGCCTCTTCAGCATGGACTCCAGCTGCGACACCTTCTCTTCTAGATGGCCTGGAGAGTCACTGCAACAAAGAGAGGCAGTGACACTTTGTCAAAATCAATTACATTATTTTTAATCAGAGAGAAGCTAGATTAATTTGTGACACAACTAACAAATCAACAAGATGAATGTCTTCACTGGTGTATTTTATAGAAAGGTTTTTCTTGTATTTCATTTGTAAGAAAAGTTCTCTCGTCCTGTTATAGCACCTCCCTCGTCTCATTCAGCGAGTGAACTTTTCACTCTGCTTGATTGGTCTCGACTGCCACTGAGGCAGCCTCAGGGCTCGAGACTCTGTCCCTGCTGCCTTTAAAACCTGTAATACTCAGAGATCAATTTACAGTAATTGCTAGGTTGACAAGCAGACCCATTTTCAGTGAGAGAATTCATCCCATGATGCATTTCGTCTGACTGCAGTTATATATAACACCGCTTCTGGTGATGTGAACAGCATGATAATGCTTTTAAGGGAAAGAACATTGTGTTGACGTCAGGTGGTTCAGGCCTAATAGTGCGTGTTAAGTTTGATATTTAATGATATCCTTTCCTTTTTGGTCTGTTTAAAGCTTGTGTGTGTATATTTGAAGACATCATTATTTTGAGAGGGCTTGGCAGTTTGCTTTTTATTGTAGTCACCTATCAGATTCTCTCTCTCTCTTTCATTTGTATATGGTATGTACTGAAAAATGAAAAAAAAAGATACATATACAAGCACGTTGTGTATATATATATATATATATATATATATATGTGCCCTGCGACAGACTGGCGACCTGTCCAGGGTGTACCCTGCCTTCGCCCATTGACAGCTGAGATCGGCTCCAGCACCCCTGCGACCCTTAACTGGATAAGCAGGTTACGGAAAATGGATGGATATATATATGTTTATTTATTTCCCCCCATGTTGTGATCATTTTAGCAATTTGCAAGTTCAGTTTCACTAACAGATGCTTATGAGAGGTGATATGGAGTATTCTGTGTGAGTGTCTTTTTAAAGCATTTAAATGCTTGTTGGAGCCAAATTGAAAGGGGGAATAGTCATCGATAGGTCCTCTAAAGTACGTGGGGGGACATGAACTGCGCCAGTAGAGACTTCCTTTAAAGAAAAGCTTCACATTGGCATGGAGGACTAAAATAAGGTAACCAAGGAGCTGAAAAAGTGTAAAAGAGAAACAAAATGGATCAGAGTGAGAGTTTTACAAAAAGATGACAATGACAGTGAGTCAGACAAGCTGTGTGTGCGTGTGTGTGCATCTGTGTCTGCATGCGCATAACTGCATCACTGAGTCAGCAAGAGAGCTCTCTTTATGGGGGGGAGAAACCTTCGCATTGACTCAAACAGTTGGATGTGGCCGATAAAGTCTAAATAATTGAGAGAGAATAAAGAAGTAGAGCTGTGAAAAGGGATGTGTGCAATGATTCGGACATAAAAGAAAACCAAGAGACTAACTACAGAGATATTGAACTGTCTACTTCACCCTGTGTGTACTGTATAGCAACCCACCTCTCCTTTGAGTCTCTCAGCTTGCCATCTGTCTGGTCAGCTCCTGCTTGGGAGGGGTCTCCTTTACGGTCTGTGGTAATGAACATTATCCACATTATTAGAATTTAATATAGCCATACATACCATAATGAAAGCTGAGGCAGACAAAGACAAGATACTTTCACTTTCTCTCAGTATAGAACACACTGTCATTCATACACTTATCTTCATATAGAGTGCAGATCCATTGCACTAATATATTGTTGTTTTTTTGGCCAAAGGTATGTGGACACATAGACATTACACCCATAAGTGACTGGTGAACATCTCCCTCCTATACCAACACGCTGGGAAGACTACAAGATTTTGGAACCAGGTGATAAGGCCTGGTTCACCGTCGGTTTTTCAGTTCACCCCAAAAGTGTTGGGTGGGGTTGAGGTCAGGGCTCTGTCCAGTTCTTCCACAGCAAACTCCAAAAACACATTTCCGTATAGACCTCACTCTGTGCACAGGGGCATTGTCAGGTTTAAACACGTAAGGCCCTTTCCAAGACTTTTGCCTCAAAGCTGGGAGCAAACAGTTGTCTAAAACCTCACTGTATGCTGTATCATTAGGCTTTTACTTATCTGGAACAAAGGGCCCCAAACCATTAGTTAACAGCCCCAGAACCAAACTATACAGCCAGGGGTGTTTGGTCATTTAATTGTTTGCCAGTGTACCAAAGGGTTTATATTACAGTTATGTTTATTCAAACATTTAGAGTCTAACTTGAATCTTAAGATTGTGGAAGAAAACTCACATGGATGAAAAAAACATAGAAAAACTCTTTCTCTTGGTATTTGTTATGGTGCTAACCACTAGGACAGCTTGTTATCATATTTTACAATTAGAGTAAGAGAGGTGTGCATAAGTAATTAGTTCCTCACCCTCTCGAGACAAAGCCTCCAGGATGCTGCGGCAGGCGGTGGCCAGGTCAGCGATGGACTGCCACTCCTCCTCAGTGGAATCTGTCGTCTCTGAGAGAACTGAGAGAAAGAAGTCAAGGTTTTACTTGCTTTTGTACAGGACAATACAGCAAAACGGTGGGCCTGCAGCCGTTCTGCAGTGACACCGATACACCACTGGGGGGTGCTGCTGTGTTAATGCTGGTCAGATTCAGGGGCAGAATGTAGAGGCACAAAGAGGAAATGGTATAATGTATTGAGCCTGCAGGTTTCACTGAATCATGTTTATGACTTTATACAATCTTTTTGACATCAGTAAAGATTGAATTTAAGGCGGCATACTACATTCAAGGTAATGACTTAAATTAAATTGGAATACTAGAATTTGGGTAAATTATAACATGCAAATTTAATAAAACGTTGACGAAAAAAGAGACATTTAAGATTCTACAATTATAATTTTTTAATGATTTATTTAGTCCTTAAATTTGATCATTTCGTTTAAAAGTTGTCATGCATTTTAACAGACTCCCTGTGAAAGCACGTGATGTGAAACAATCAGAGTCCTCAGAGGCCGCCCCCGCAAAAATCATAAGAATCAGATGAGAGGATGAGCAAGTGCGCTCTTATGGCGGATAAATGATGAGTCTCATAGTCTCAGCGGAGGCAGAGCAGATGGCGTAAGAGGGGCTCCTTGATTTGGGGCTGCCTAAAACTCCACCCCTCCCACTACCCATCTGTCCCCCTTTTATCCCAGCCCTGGCAGGGGGTGGCAGCAGAGCAGGGGTGATATTAGATTAGCGGAAAGGGGCAGCGTGGATGAAAGAGGAGGGACAAAGGGGATGCAGTGCGGAGCAGAGGGAGGATAATGAAGAGAGGGGTTTAAGGCAGAAAAAAATCTGGGAAAAGGGACTTTGAGGCTTAAATCAGGCAGAGATGATTTGCAAACATGTGTAATTGTTCCATTTGGAATCATTTGAGCATTCATGTCAGCTGTTGTGTCTGAGAATGGAGCTTTGTTTTGAGTCCATTAACAGGGTCATATTATCTATTTGTGCCCTTTGTCTCGTTATTAATTCACACACATTACATTTTTTAATTAACATGCTGCCATTTTCATATTTAAACTATTATACATATATAAATATATTATAAATATAATATATTATAAATATAATATAATTAATTAAAAATCAGCAGCAATAGGGAAGTACTTACTCTTGGTGATGGAGTTGTGAAGACTTAGGGCTCGTGAATTTCTTTCAGCTCGGTCTAAACATGACAACCGGGAAGACGAAGCTTTGTCATCACCAAACTCAGCGCCCATGAACTGAAGACATAAGAGATAGAGATAGAGGGGAAACGGAAACAACACTGTCAGAGAGCGGATGGAGTGCTGGGGAGAGAAAACCACTCAGATGTCCTCTCGTCTCAGTCTGTCACCTGTTCGTCCTCCAGGGCAACCTTGGGTTTGACAGCGAGGATCAGATCAGGTATGGCGTCCCTCAGCTCAACGACATTCTCATAGATGTGGCGTTCCCCCTTCAGCCCCACGTTGTCGTACACGTGCCTGTCCGGACTGAGAGGGAGAAATGTGATGGTGGTGGTGGTGGGGGGGAAAACACAAAGCAAATCTGTTGTTGATGCTTTGTGACATTTTTTTATCCAATCCAGAGGTCAAAACAGAAACCGGAGCACTTCGACAAGTAATCTCCAGGATGGCTTAGATTAAGGCCTGATTGATTTTTGCTATCCTGCACTCACAAAATCATCCATCAAAAATATCATATCTGATGCGCTGAAGGTCAAATGATTCAGTTCTGCTTTTTTTGACAATGGAAAGCAGTCAAACTCATTTTGGTGAGCAGCAGAGATTAATATTATCCTCATGAATATATTTTATGCTCATTTCCTGCTTCAAGCTGTTGTAGCTTTTTGGAGTTCTCAGGGTGAAACCCAGCGTGTGATTAAAATGATTTATCTGGTAGACACATACATGTCCTCTGCTTTTACATAGTTGTTATTCTCTCTTTTTGGCAAACATTTGTGTGACTGTCAGATGAGGATGAGGAAATACAGTTCAGACCATGATAAAAGTGATTGTTTAATGGAAACAAGTGTGCTTTTTTAAATGTAATTTACATAACTTCTCAACTTTAATCTAAAAGAGAAAAAAAACTACTGAAGAGTTGAAGATCTGCTGCGCAACCGCCCAAATAGTTTTAGTGTTTTAGGCATTAGATTTGAAAAAGGAACATATATTATTAGTATTTTCTAATGCAACATAATTCCGTTAAGTTAACACAGTTCGGTTAACCACATTGCGTGGTGTCCTTTCACCGTGCCCTGTCCTTTGCAGGAAAAGTGACGCACTATAACTCTGAGATTAAATTGCGATGAGTCAGCTTCAGTTTGAGGATATTTTCAGCCATGATGGATGATTAAAGAGCCTTTTAACCACACGGTCTCCCAGTTTGCAGATGTAACTGGAAAGATCTCTCAAAGCAGTGTTATTTATATTATACATCTCTCTATAATGTCTCCAAAACACTCATATGCCAGGCTATGAGAGCTTGAATGAACAGTGACACTAACTTTACTAACACTCACCCATCACATGTATCGCTGTAGGTCGGCTGTCTCTCCAAAGAGCAGCTGCGTGTGAGCTGGGAGCCGCTGCCCTCCTGGCTCTGAATGGCTGGTTGGTCCTGCAGAGAAGTGGCCCGTAACAAAGGTAGGCTGGGCGGCGTGAGGAGCGAGCCATGACTTCTCTCACTTTGCCCTTTATCACACGACTGTCCTTCGCCCTCTTCGGCCTCCACCTGCACCTCCGTCATGTCCGCTTCATTGACCCCACTCGCCTTCAGCTTGTCCTCCTTTGCTTCTGCTTCCTCCTCCCTCCTCCTCCTCCTCCTCCTCCTCCTCCTCCTCCTCCTCCTCCTCCTCCTCCTCCTCCTCCTCCTCTTCTTCCCTCTCGTCCAGCACCCAGGCCTCTCCAGACTGATCCTCGCCAGGTTTACACTCCGTATCCTTGATGGCTTTCTGGTACAGCTCTGAGAAACTTCTGAAGAGCATAAAGCAACAACATACTCAGTAAAAGAAAGCCATCACACATCTTTTTATCCCACTGCTGAGTCATAAAATTAATCTAGAAGCCAATAACAAATATGAGATGGAAAAAAGCGCTATATTTGCCCATTATATCCCTTTGGGAACACAGAGCCCCACTTCCTCTGCAGAATTATGACATCTTTGTGGCAATTTGTGCTTTGTTGTCACAGAACAAGCATTTCAGCAATGAAATATAAATAAACCAGTGTGAGTCGCTCTAAAGTTAAGAGCTGCAGAGGTGTCCACTAATATTGGTTTTATTTGTTTTACACAATTCTGTCCACAGCTGTTTCTGCCCTCTCTCTGACTTCAGCCGAGTGGAAAGTGTGCTGTTAACAGTGGGCGCCCTTTGCCAGTGTGATTAAAGATCATTAGAGGAATTGATTGGTTGTTAGCCAGCTGGTGTGACACTGATGGCAGGCCGTCATCAGCAGCAGAGTGAGCCGTGACCCCAGAGTGGCACCTCTCTTGTTTTCCTGAACTGACTTGTCCCACTGACCCCCCTTCTCCTTATTTGCCCTCAAACCTCTCTCACACCGCCTCACTGGGACTACTATCCACTTTCTGAAGGAACGCTTTATACCAAAGAGCCCCTTCTCCAGTCTCTCCCTGTGTCCATTGACCTTTAAGTGCCCTTGTTAGTGTTCTCTTTCTCCCTCTCCTCCTCATATCTGCAGCTCCACCCACCTGCGTGGCTTGCCGTTCTCGTCCGGTGGGATGACCGTGATGTGGATCTTGTGTGCAGTGCGGAGCAGCCTGGTCCTCTCCTCAGGGCTTAGGTGAACCAGCGAGTGTCCGCACAGTCGCACCACTCGAGCCCACAGCTGCAGGCCGCCGCTCTCGGCGTAACAGAACCGCTGCAGCTCCGTCACAAAGCCCTCCTCGTTCATCAGGAAGCCGGGCTGTCCGACGCCGTCGCGCAGGGGGGTGACCTCGAGGGCCTCGCAGCCGCGCGTCACCAGCTGCAGATGAGCAGAAGAAGATGAAGGAACCAGAAAGACATAAACCACCTACTAGAAAATGTAAAATCCCAACACAATCACCTACCTCTAGCCTCTGCACCACCTCTCGTATATCCTCCGCCTGGCTCTCCATCACACTGATTGACACTGACTCCCCACGCTCATAGAAGATATCCAAGCAGGGCCCCCCCTCCTTAGTCTCTGTCACTGCCTTCCAGCCGATGACATCTCGACAGGAGCAGTTAAACACCACCCTGCGTGTGCACCTTTCAATGAGCACCACCGACTCAGCGGACACCCCAAGTAGACAGGGGAGCCTGAGCTCTCCCGCCTCCCCATCATCTCCACAGTTGACCGTCACAGCCCACACCAGCGCCCCAGCACTGTGCAGCTCGACCCCTTTGGCGCCCTTCAGCTTGTCTTTGCGTTTGCCACCCAGAGAGAGCAGGGGGAACTTGGTGGAGGAGTCGATGGGTGTGGTGGTCACATAGTTTTCGGCCAGGTCCTTCAGGTATTCCTGCCGCGTGCGGGTGGCCATGGAGCGGAATTTCTCTGACTTCTCTGCGGCGTTCTCTGCATTCACAGCCTTCGCCAGGAGAAAGTCTCTGAAGGCGGGAGAGCGAGGGAATCGAGCACCCTTAGGGAAGAGTGGGCCAAATAATGGCATGTCTTTAGAGCGTGTCACAGCCACCCTGAGAGGGAGAGAAAAAAACAGGAATGCCAGAGTAAGAGAGAGTGCAGAAGAAGCATTCGATCTATGTCTTGTTTTTCAGTGCTTGACTGTGGAGTTGTGTAGTGCTCTCCAGAATAACAAACATTTACACTGAATCTGCTGCAGTGGAGCAAGGATTGGTGTTTCCTCCTGAGCTGCCCCATAACTACTAAGATGTATGAGACACATGTGTAAGAGAGCACATATTCCTTAAAGCCCAGAACTTATTTTAGTTCCATACATCCTATGACACATAAAACCCAGCAGCTGATCATGAATTTATTGTCTCAAGTGACTTCAGCCTATAAAAGGAGGTACGGTCTTTTGGGGTGGTGAAACGAGATTCATTTATTTATAACATAGTGTAGGAGGTATGATCAGACCTGTAATAGGTGTTGTCAGTGCAGGGCTCATGGACCTGAATGATGATAAAGACATGTTGGAAATGGGAGCGGATGGACTTTGGCGTGAAGGGCAGGGCGCCTGGCTCCTGGAACACGATCGTCACAATGTCGTTACCGATGTGTCGCTTCCTAAGCAACTGGAAAAGGCAAAACACAGAGAGATTTACTAAAGAAGCAGGCGAGAGTCATTTAAGTCAACTAACAATGAACCACATCTCAGTTTACCATGTTCTATATCTCAATAATCTACAAGAAGGGTTTTAAGAAGCAGCTAAAGAGATTACTCTTAATGAGCAAAATATTATTTATTTTTGGCTGCACTGGTGATGTTGTAGCTACAATATTAACTGTATGTAGTATATGTGTAAACATTTGTTGATTATATGTATTTTCTTTAAATTACAGACACCAGGGGAAATAATTTTTTCATACCCCAAATAAACAAATGATAAAAAACAATGCTGTTAATTGAACTAAAGGCTAACTTGTAAAAAATGTTTTTCTAAAGCTAAGTGAAATTAAATAATTAATCAGATAAGCAACTCAAAGTGTTGAAATAAGCTTGCAAGTTCACGATGTTGCAATTGTTGTTAGCACAACATTCAATACTCAAAAAATAATAAAATATAAAAAAAGAACAAATTTTGTTACTTCAAGATCATTAATTATGCTTTTTTATTACTTAAAAAAAATAATTTCTTTCAAAAAAAAGAAATTGTGCTGAAGTTCAGGATATTAACACATCACACAGTGTGTAGACAGAATCTAGGGGCTTTGTCACTACCGTGTTTTAATAAAACTTTTAATCTATATTGGCATGTCATGACCATATTCTTTGTAAGTGACAGCAAACAGGCATAAACCATAGACTTCATATGAAAAGCTGACTGTAAGCTAAACAGGAAGCCTGCCTGAGAGGCCACTGTGAATACCTCCATGGTTGGAGTGAACACTGGGGGCAGGATTTTATGTCATGCTTGTTGCGGAGTACAGAAGCTTTTTTTAAAGCGTTTTACAAAAGCATGAAGTCTATACAGAGATGGGTAATGAAGGTTCCACCAAGACTAAGTCAATTACTTTCAATAACAGCAGTGAAGCGTTTGAGAAAACTTGGTATTGGAAAAATGGTTTCCTCAACACAAAAGGCAGGAGAAGGAAATCCTGAATCGAATCGCTTTTGAAATATATATTGGTTTTATTTTTACCTGTTGCGTGTTGTTGGATGTGTAGGGCAACATAGTGGACACGTGAAACATAATCTCATAGTCCTGGTAGCGCGTGTAGAGGGAATGTGTCCCAGTTGAGTCGGCTACACAAGCAAAAGACACACAGAAACACACACATCACACAAAGAGAAAGACAGATAGGGATTTATCAAAGTCAGACAACGTTTGCGAATGAAAAGACTAAACTCAAATTGTCACAGTCACAGTGAAATCTGTCTCATTTGCTGTTCTCTGACACTCACTGAGGGGAAAACAGCTCTGAGATAATCAGCAGTGACTATGCTATTTTGCAGGCAATACTCAGATTACATGCGGCTAGATAGGAGTTATCTTAGGCTTTCAGTGGTGCACTGATGCCCTTCGGATAATGGTCCTTCGACAAGGTGAGATACAGCCAATAGATGCGGGTGTGGTGCGTTTTCTTTTTTTTCAGCTCACTCTTGTTGTCCAGCTGAGCTCTGTATTTCTCCCAGCCCTTCAGCCGCACACGCTCCCCGAGCAGATCCAGGAACTCTTCAAACGCCGGGCCCGAGCTCTCGTTGTTGTACATGTCTTCCTCTGAGCTCTGCCCGGCCCGGCAGTACATCACCCCAACCTTTCGCTGGAAATTCAGCTACATTAGAAGACAGAGAAGCACACAGTTTATAATTATCTTGCCAATACCTTTCACCTAATAGGGCATCCTGATCATTTGTCATCTTACTTTGCAGCTGAAAAGCTAGTCTGAGAGAATTTATGCTGTAAAATGTTCTGCACAGCACACATAACACTATTAAACCTATCAATCCCCTCAGGTTTCATGCTTCAAAGTTGTTCATTCATTTCCTGAAGTAGCTTACTTAAAGTGGCTATCTAAAGTGTGTGGGTTGAAATGGTCAGCAGCTTCTGCAAAATAAGGTTACATTTTAAAATGTTTAAGCGATCAGCAGAATATCCTCTAAAATCATTTTGGCCACAGTTTCTCGACGTTAGAGATTTGCTTTCCATCAGCTCATTCATCAAAGTAAGCAACTTGAGGAAAACACTTCCAACTCCAAGAACATATGACAAACAATTGTTATTATGTTGGACATTTCTACTTATTAATTTAAAATTTGATGGAGAGGTTAATGGATTGAACTTGAAAATGAATTTTGGTCTGTTAATGATTAAACAATCATTTGGGATATTAGAATCGAAGTGGATGGCGACACACCACCTGAAGCTGAACCTGGACAAAACCGAGCTACTCTTCCTCCCGGGGAAGGGTTGCCCGCACCGAGACCTGTCCATCACCATTGATGATGCCGTGGTGACGCCAACTCGGACTGTGAGGAATCTGGGTGTGACCCTGGACGACCAACTGTCGTTCTCAGCAAACATTGCATCGGTCACACGCTCCTGCAGATTCCTCCTCTACAACATCAGGAGGATTCGCCCCTTCCTCACTGAGGAGACGGCGCAGGTGCTCATCCAGGCTCTGGTCATCTCCCGCCTGGACTACTGCAACTCACTACTTGCTGGAGCCCCGGCGTCGGCCATCAGACCTCTGGAGCTTGTCCAGAAAGCTGCAGCACGTCTGGTGTTCAATCGCCCCAAGTTCTCTCACACAACTTCCCTTCTCCGTTCCCTACACTGGCTCCCTGTAAGAGCTCGCATCCAGTTTAAGACTCTGGTGCTAGCCTACAGGGCAGTGAAAGGAACAGCTCCTTCCTGTCTCCAGGCCATGGTCAAGCCCTACACCCCCGCCCGACCACTTCGCTCTGCTGCCTCGGGGCGACTGGCTGCCCCGTCGCTCAGAGGTCCCTGCGCCGGTCCACCCGGTCACAGCTTTTTTCTGTCCTGGCCCCTCAGTGGTGGAATGAACTCCCCACTGACGTCAGGACAGCAGAGTCGCTGCCCATCTTTAGGCGCAGGCTGAAAACTCACCTCTTCAAGAAGTACTACCCTGAGCCTTCCTCGTAGCACTTATTGCACTCGTATTAGTTGTTGCACTTACTGTATTCGTATCAGTTCGCTGCACTTATTGAATTTGTATTTGTTTACTGCACTTATCCTATTCGTAGTAGTTTGTAGCACTCGGATTAGTCTGTTGCAATTATTGTTTTCGTAGTAATCTGCCTCTGCACTATACTTTTCCTCTGGCTTATGCTTTGAGATGCTTGTTTAAGAAAGGAGATGCACTTATGACTTCTGGTGACTAGTAGTTCTCTTGAATACCTATGTTGAATACACTTCCTGTAAGTCGCTTTGGATAAAAGCGTCTGCTAAATGACTGTAATGTAATGTAATGTAATGTAGAAAAGAAAAACATAAAACAGACAACAGAAAAGGGCAATTTCACCCACTAAAACAGCACAGTGGAAAACAATGCAGACTGAAGAAGTACAGCCCTTTATTTAGCCCTTTTTATAGTGTGCAACTTGTTTTACATCATAAAGTAGCACCAGACCAAACAGTCCGACATGATAAGTGAACCATGTCACCATGGTGGCAAAGAAAGATGAGAGAAGAAGGAGCAGATTTAATAAGTGCACTTTCACATCTAAAAACACCTGTTTGATCACTGTAGAGGTGTAGATTTCAAAATGTCAGCTTTATAACCAAAAATGTTGTATCTGACCTTGGAAAAAGAGCTATTTGCTGCTTTTGGTCACTATCCAATGTCCTGAAAAGCTTTCGCTCTGACAGTCTTTGGTGTCAGCAGAAGTGGTCCTACTCACCCCCTGTTCATCCAGCTTCAGCAGGGTGTCCCTGACCTTCGGGGAGTTCGAAGCCAAGCGAAGGCAATGCAGGTTCAGTTCAGGCATGATGAACTCCAGCAGCCTCTTGGGAGACAAGCCTCTAGGGGTCGTGTGACGAGCGGCAGAAGGCACAGACTCCTCCAAGATGGAACCTCGCAGTGTTTTCATCTGGGGAGACGATTCACAGTCATCACATCCAGGCAAAATCAATTACACACACAAGGAAAGCTTTTGAGGATAGAAAAGCGGCGGTTTACCTCTGTGGTGCGAAAGATGATTCTGCAATTGTACTGAGCTCCGCTGGATCCTTCTTTCTCCTCTCGACGGAAACTGATGGCCACTGGGCCAAGGCGGTCGTCCATGCCGAAGAAATTCTGGTGTTCTGTGATGACAATACAGTCAAATTTAACTTTGACAGTGTTGGCGTTAAATATGATGTTCATAGAGAACTGTATGAAAATTATTGGGATGTAGAGGGGATGAATCTTGTATTTCATTCTATAAAATGGCAAGACCCTCCCAAGACAATATTTTCTTTGAAACCTCCCCTTAAATACTCTTTCACCTTAACATTTCAATACATGACCAGACCCCTTTTTAGTCCTCCCCCTTCTCTTAAAAAATTCTTGGACAGTCCATAAATGAAAATTTGCAGTGATAAAGACTTGTTCAGATTGATTGTTCATCAATGATTGAATAGCACCATAGTGTACTTCCAATTTGTTAAGACGGACAGTAATGATTTCTTATCATAAACAGAAGAGTCAGACAAAGTTTTAAGTTTCACTATACGTACCTTTCATGTAGAAATATTTGCGATAGTAATGGGCTCCCAGATCTGCATGCTCTATAAAGTAGTTGCTCTTGCCCTGCTGTTGGACGTGACTCTCTCTGGGCTCCTCCAGGACCGACACTGCATCATTGGGGGTTCGCAGGCTCAACCAGAGTCCCCTCCTCCCCTGGGATCGACCAAGACCCACCTGCTCTTCTCCCCCGGTCTCATTGCGGAAGTGGGGGCAGCTGAGCAGGAGCTCGTTATCGTTGCCATCACCTTCGTCCAGCAGCAGCGACTGCTCAGGGTCGTCTGCAATCACCCCGTTGCCTCCCCCTCCCTGGGCAGGTGAGGACGGGGTGGCTTGGGAGAGGGGGCGCAGCTGGGAGGCGGCTGAAGCCCCTGAGGTGATGTTCTTTTTCCGTCCAATGCTGTCTCTGTTTGTGGCCGCCTCAGTGAGGTCAAACAGGATGCTCTGAACATCGTAGTGGGCAAAGTTCCTCACCCAGGCTCCGCCCCCAATGTTGTCATATGGACCTGGTTGAGGGATCTGAGGGGGTTTGGTCTTCTTACTTAGACCTTCAGGCTTCGGTGGCTTGGCAGGTTTTGGGGTGTCCCCCGTGGGAACAGACAGACCCCGAAAGAATCCATCAGGCTCTGGAGGGTTGCCCTGCAGGCCCAAAAGCAGGAAAGGGTCTTTGAAGCGTAGGGCATTTGGACTCAGGGGCCCCTGGTCGTCTGTGCTTGGCTCCTGTGCTTGAGTCTGTCTCTCCAGCGAGGACAGGCTGCCGTATTCCCTGTGTAGCAACAAACCCCCATCGCCCTGAGCCCCCGCACCCACCTTCTCCCCAACCACCCGGGTCGCTTTCCCCCCTGACTTCCCAGAGGAGTCCAAGTCTCCTAAGGTTACATCGCTGTTACTTCTCTGCATGATGTGGCCGCGGCCCACCGACCTCAGCGTCAGCCCCACACGGCTCGGAGTGAGGCTGTCATCTTCTGCTCCATCAGCCTCCCTCCTTGGCGGCCACTCCACTAGACCTGCTTCCCGGTTGGGGTCAAAATTGACGGTGGCAATAGGCGGCCGCATGTTCTGACGGCGAAACTTGCGTATGAAGAGGTCATCTGACTGCATGGTGCCTGAAAGACAGACTCCAGTCCAACAATCTTATCTCCACTCTGGTCCAGAGCTTCCTGCTCTCCCAGTAAAATGTCTGTCCTGGTCTCTATGGTGCTGGTGTGAGACGGGAGCACTGCGCGCAAAGATGAAAAACCCCTCTTAGTGAAAGCAACAAATATAGTCCTCATTCACCTCATTCACACCACTTAAGATGGTTGAATTTTCTCAACCCTTGGACGTCTCTGTGAGGTGCCACACTTTATCCCAATTCAACGAGTTCTTAAGTGTAAATGAAGAAGATTGAGGAAAATATGCAGCTGCGTCTGGTTGCAGGGGTCCGTCCAGGTGTGCGGATGTCTGTTTTGGTGGTGCTCCAGTTGGGCAGTGCTCATTCCTGCAGAATAAGGATGAGAGGATCCTCACTGGAGCTCGAGTCCTCTTTGCAGCAGAGTCTCTGTCTCTATCAACCTTTCTAACATAGCATCCATTCGTCTGCACTATTCAGTGCCTGCTGCTTCCCTTTTGGTCAGGTCCACTGGCCACCTGCAGACAAAAAAAGAGAAGATATATCTTTTTTAACCTCATCCTTCTCATCATTCTCCCACATTGCTACTATCTTCATCGACAGCTTTAAGTTCAGCCCTTAGCAGCTTGATAGTGAGTACAAAGAAACCCTTTTTTTAGAAGAAAGCTTTTGATAAACAAGTATTGAAGTTCAACAATAAAGCAGCAGGCAGGTCTGACGTCTCTTATTGTTGAGTAATGCCTTGTACCTCTGTTTTCTTTCATTATTATTCTTTCCTTTACACACTTTCCGTTCCAAAGTTTCCCTAAATAGTTCCACAGCAAACCTTAATGCTCACCACATCCAGCCTGCACACGCTCACAATAGACAGTATTAACACAGGGGAGGGGGCCTTCCTGGCTTACGCTGCCAACATACGAGAAATAAGTGTAAACTATCTCCCACCCTCACATACGTTCGCACACAATCAGACAGTTTTGTTAGTTCACTCCTACACCAGTATTTAAAATAATACATAAATAACAACAACAACAGACACATTGTAAATAACCATAGATATAGTATACTGGAACAGCTGTTATTATTTTCGACAGTTTTAAGAGTATGAAGCAGTGTGCTTCCCTTTTTTTAAAGTACTTGAACAATTATTGTTTTAAGTTTTGATTGCGACTTACCAACCAGTGGGTTTTGTTTCTGGCGCAAATCAGCCGGTTTCTGTTATAATTCGTCGCAGACGCACCGTCTTTGACCAAACTGACGTCAATCAACTCAAGTTGAAACCTTTTGTCGCTCTCAATAAGGTATGAGGCTTCTTCCTGTCTAGCTTTTCACATGCATCTCCTCTCTCGTACTTAAAGAGCAGGTGCAGTGGTGCAGAGCTGCTACCAGAAAAGCCACACACACACACACACACACACACACACACACACACACACACACACACACACACACACACACACACACACACACACACACACACACACACACACACACACACACACACACACACACACACACACACACACACACACACACACAAATGCAATAGAGTAAAGTGAGGAAGTCACAAAAATCTTTGTTTCCCTTTCTTGCCAGCTCTCACACTCTTTTTTCAGCAGATTTCTCTCTGCTACAAAAATTTAAGTTGAGTTATCAGAGGTTATAGGTAGTTTAAGTGGTGCCTAGATATATGCGAACGTGTGTTGAGGTGCATTTATATAATCTAGAAGACATTAGGGGACACTTGATGGGTCTCAGTGTTAGCAGGAAGTGGTGCTGACGGCAGATGTAGACAGTTTCTCTTAAAGGTTTTTGTTAATACTGAAGTGGATCATGTCTGCTCATCAAAAAGAGGGAAAAAAGGCGTTTGAGTACGCTATTGTTTTATATTCATTTGATCACTTTCAGCATTGTCCTCTGTGTCTGTTTTCTCATTAAAGTCAGTAATAGTGGTGTTGGACACATGGCAGAGAACAACAGTCATCCAAGTTTTTGTTAAAGAGAATGAAACAAATGTATGAAAGCTTTTGTTATAGATAAACTATATATTATATTTGATCTGAAGCTGCAACTTTTTACTTATATTCTTTAAAATAACAACCTCCCGAGTTGTGTGAGCAAACACAAATATGTTGGAAGGACACTGCTTTCTCTGTGAGAACAACAATCATGTTGAGGTCTGAACCATTTACATTAACATTAATATGCATTTTTAGTTTGGTGCCTTGACCCTGTCCATGCAATGCTCTGAAACAAGCTGACACAGACGGCTTTTCAGTCTGTGATCTTACCGGCAGAGCTTGAGGCGCACAGCATTTGATGGAGATGAGCACATTTTTGAAGAAACGTAAAAAAATCCATATAAATCTAAATGGTATTACAAGAAAGGACTAGGAAGGTGGGGTTAACATATTGGAAACATGCAGGTCAGGACTCAACCCTACATACCAATCAAAACAATGCACATTTTGATCAAGCTCTCTATGTTGATTTTACTGTTAATTAAAGTGTATCTTCTTTAATTCTGAAGCCTTAAATAATTATTTGCAATGCCAGGAATGTCAAGCTGGTGGAGAAAAAACAAATTCACATTTTATATTATTGGACTAGAAATTTACCAATACTGACTCAGAGTCAGCTTTAAAATAATCACCATGTGCAAACAATACAGAGGACGTAACCTCTGTGGTAGATTTTAGTGTATGCAGTTAGATCAAGTGCCAAAAGCTTTAATGGATGGATGGTGTTAAAATAGACTGTGTTCATATATTATTGGACTATAAAATGACTTTACCATGCCTGGCTGAACTAACTTGAAGCTTGATTATGTTGTTTAATTCCAATGAGAAAGAAGGGATGACAATTCTAGACATTTCCGTCCATTTGTAGTCCCTCATCTGACACACTGAGCCCCATAGAGAAGCCTCTGTGCACTGTCTGTGTGGTGCCAGGGCTGCAGGCATTAAAACCCTGTTCCTGTTTCTTTCTTGGAACCTGCTCATTTTCTCAAACAACATTACCAATGTGGGCACAAATTATGTTTGTCTACGCCTATCTGTGATTATTAGATGCAGCATCGGGTGCATGTATTACAATGCCTTGAAAAGGTGTGAGCAATCAATTTTCTCCGCTTTCTCAAAGTGGGAGTGTAGATTATTGGCAGCAGCTTGAAAACAAAAACAAATCACAGATTGCCTTCATGCTGTTCCAGCAGAAAGCTGAACTTCCAGGCTCGGCCAGGAACACTCTTGCTCTCCACCAACACAGAGCGCGGGTTGAACTTGGACACTTATCACTCACCGCCTTTGTACAAATCACATATTCCTGAGCTTCTTAAGACCCCCGGCCCCTGAATCAGTCCTTGTTTCCATAGCAACCTATCTAGTGCCACCCTCTTACGATGTGGTATCCAGTCAACAAGTGTCTCATTGTTTACTCTACTCAACTGGCAAAATGGCCTCGATTTGACAGACAAATCTTTGACTTATGATATTTGTGTCAGTCTCCCTGGTCAGATAACAACAAGTAAACACGGACTAACAAGGTGGAAATATTTTGTTGTCATGATTCAACTGCTTGCTTCAAAAACACAATATGATGGTGAGTGACTGAATAAGCCTTAGTTAACATCAAACTCAATAACAGATAGATTTATAGATGTTGTATCCATAGATCTATTGGAAAATATAATTGTACTTCACACAATTAAGATGGATGCTTAGCCTAAAGCAACACATATGAAATCAAAAACCACAAGTTGAAGGTGTCACAATACACTAGCATTGCGTGTTTTGCCATTGTAGTATGCTTACCTACAATGTTGAACGAGGTGGTATGAACTTTATACCAGCTCTACATCAGCATGCATTGCCATTGTGAGCATGCTAACATGCTGATGTTTAGCAAACAGCACATCTGTTCCTATAGACCACAGTAGTGTGGTCATCTTTGCCTTTCCGAGACAATTGCATGGTTAAATTAATCAATTATATTTAATGAAAAAAAATGCCAGCCATATAATTTTTAACAGCCCTGGCTTCATTTCAGCCTGACGTGTTCTGGGTGTCAGACTAAAAAAGTGTTATGTATTCTTATTCAGTACTCATAGATCAGTATCAGCAATGCCCTACCCCATTTCAGAAGCCTTCTGTGGTCCGGGGCTGAGCCTAAGGATAGTCTTACAAAGCCCCTGGCATAGCTGCAGACTTGTTAGTGTAATAAACATAAAAATGTTGTATGCAGTAGCCATGTTCATTTTGTGTGCAGTCTACACATATCTTTATGCCAAGCTGTCATTTTAGATCAAAAAGGGGCATTATACACTTAAATAGTGTTATCAAAAGAAAACTAAAGCCTGAATGTTCTCAGTTGTTTTACGGTTCCTAATTGGTCCGGACTTAACTTGTCTCGTTTTGAACAGAAACCACACAGAAATTTGGATCATCAAGTTATTTGCAAGATTCACATGTACAGTACATTATCTGTCTGGTGTTGCAGCATCTATCTAGTAGTGTTATTATGTTCTTTTTCATCTGTGTTTACAGATGTGTGGGGATAATAAACCCATTACTTTTGAATCAGAATCGAATGCAGAAAACAGAAAATGGTACTTGGTAGAAAGGAGCCAAACATTTTAAAAAGCAAGACTAGAGATTTTCTTACCATTACTGATGTGCAAAATCTTAAATTGAAACACCACTGGCCCACATTCTAAAAACATGACTACCACATTGACACTGGCCTTCCTTTGAATAGAAACGGTCCTCTGTGTGTGTCACCGCTATAGAGAAGTGTGTGATATACTTTACATAGCAGCACAAAATGAAGAGGAACAGAACCGTTTTGTCCCTGCCCCCTCAAGTTTCAGCTCAATATATTTGGGAACCCATTGTTCGTATTCTCGGTATATTTTCTGCTGCATGCATTAGCCTGACAATTTAAATGTCATTGTACACCCTCCCAACTAAAAAGCTTCGTCAGTTAAACAACTACCTTTTGATCCAAACAATACCCTAAAAATAAAACCCCACACATAAATTATTGATAACCATCTTGATGTTTTCCCAGGATACTTCTAGCTGATCAGTCTTACAAGTTTTATATCAGTCTGGCCTAAACCAAACCCTAATATGATCATAAATGGATCACTTCGTAATAGCAGGACTGACTAAGTGGCAATAAAAAAAGAACTTAAGGGCATTATGAAGACAATAAACAGCAACGGGAAGCTCTTCTTTTTCCCAAAGCTTTCATTGAATTCTGATTAGCTTTTACTGTGATGATGCTGCATCTTGCTGGTTTAAAAAAAACTGTTACCAGAACTAGACACAATATCATAACGTCAGTATGATTTCTCTAAAGACTTTGGCATGTTTGTCGAAAAGGAAAACCTGTGAAATATCTGCATCTTATTTGAATACAGCTGAAAACATCCTGAAACTTAGGAAGAGTAAGAGTGTCATTAGTTGCCAAATATAATAGATATAATAATATACATAATAACAAAACATAAAACAGAACGTCACTTCCCATACAGATCTCACTCTTATTGACATTATTTGCATCAGATATCTGGTAGAAACACACACCAACTATCCTTTCTCTTGTACAAGGATGCAAACAGTCACTGTACAGTTAAGGTTGCATGCACTCCCCCGCGTTAACAGTGCACACTTATTTCTTCATGAAGGTCAGTGATGCAGCAGTTGATGAAAACTGTGCTTAACCTCTGATGCTCCCTAAGCCACAACACTACGTCAACTGAAACTTGACTGTTCATTGGGCTGCTAAGCAGGGGCAACTTAAACGCGTTGTATTGAATGACTTTGAGGAGGAACTGAAAAGAATTGATGACTTAAATGTGGTTGTTTTGCCATATTCACTGATATTACCAGATGTCATCTGTGTCTCAAATTAACTTTAATCCACACTGACTTAAGCTGGTTCACCACACGAATTCAATCATGGATCATAACTTTGACATGTATGCATATGGTCAGGCCATTTCATAAAAGCAGCTGTATTCTCAATAGTTTGCAGACAGTGTTGGCTGTGCAGTGTGATTCAAGCATTGCATCAATTTAAATAATAAACAGAATAAAACTGTGTCTTTGATTCTGTTTCTCCCACAGGATCAGTCCTGGACAGAAGACCCAGACATACAGCTGATGCTCTCCAGGATTGTTTTTAAAGAATTGGAGCATTCCCTAAAAACACTTGGGAGGATGCTGCCCTCCTCTCACGGTACCAGAGCCAGTCTCCATCCCGGAAAAACTCAATAATGCATGTGGCAGCAGGGTTTAATCTTGCATCTCAGATCTTAAAACTCAGTTAGTAGCCAGTGGACAGTATTATCTTTGTTGTGGTCACATGTTCTAAATAAACTAGACTCTTTTTAAGTGGTGAAAAATCATTTTTTTTGTGTGTTCTGAGCTCCATGGTGTCTATCAGAGGTGATGACAGCGCCGGGTTGTCCTGAAACCCTTGGAGCAGAGAGGAAAATGTAAAAATGGCACTGTGGAGCAGCAACTCCAGGATTATAAGGATTATATCTATTTGCATGATGTTGCTTCCTTTGTTCTTTTGCACCAGATTTACTTTGAACAGCCATTACTGCTCAGGGTAGATGTTCGGTTTAAATGATGACAGTGAATGAGGTCCACTTCCATGTGAAGTCCAGGACAAGGTTAATGGGCCTCTGGTGTACAATGTCGGGACACAAACTGAAGTCACAGGAGAGTACTATCACACATGCACTGCTTTGGGGAAGTCATGGTCGCTTGACTCATTTTGCTACCGCTCATGAAAGTCTGTGTCCTGTGAAACAGGAAGAGATTACTGACTTTTGAACCCTGGGAGGATGGGTGTCGTCATCGTTTTTTTCTCAACACTTCCACACCTATGGCAGACTAGCTGCCTCACTGCAGCATGAATGAGCAGCTTTTTGCTTTCTGCCAGTAACTGAAGTCAACTTAACCTCAGTGCTTTTATCGTAATGAACGCTGACGTTGCAGTCATTTGAAGTATCTAATGGTGAAAGAAAGATTGTGTCCTGATATAGACGATTGAGATTGGATCTGAATGCTATTCAGGTGAAGCTGCGGAAATCGGCTTAACAGCTTAGCAGCAATTAGATGTGATCAGTGACAAAAGTTGTGCGCTTACTTCAGCCTTATCAACTCCATCACATCAAGTTGCAGCAACTGTTCAGACTTGCAACTTGATGTCGTGCTTGTTTCATTTGTCAGATTTGAAGACTGAAGTTGTGAAACACACCGCATGCCTCCACATCATTATGCAAGCGGTCTTTCAAAGCAGCAGACCGCTTTGACATGTGACATTAAAATGATACATAAAGATGGAGAAACCAGAACAAACACCAAAGTCCGGTTACTGCATCTCAGTGAGTATCTAACCAAGCAAGTAAACGTCCAGCTTCACAGTGTGGAGGTCAGCTGCTGTGGTATTGCTGTCTATCCTTGTAGTTTAAAGCTGCCTTGCCAGTTCTTAACCACAAGGTCTTAATAAACTCCTAACAGTGATTGATTTGGAGAAATTTAAAGCCAGGGTCAGTCTCACTCTCATTTATTGATTCCACGCAACCCTGTTATGTTACATTTGAGATCAGGTTGCATTTCTCTTTTGCTGCTGAATGTGTGACACTGAACTGACCTGGCTGCAATGCTTTTAAGAAATGAAATGTGTAAAAATGTGGCTAGATCAGAAAACAAGCTTGCCTAACACTTGCTCTAGGCAAGCTCAATCTACACCACCGAATCACCTTCACCACACTGCGGACGGTGAACTGGGCCAAGTCCAGAGGCTGCTAAGTGGAAGGTACTGCAGCACTCTCTTTTTTGTATAGTGTTTTATCTTCCTTTTTCATTCAAACTGTTTGCAAACGTCAGTCTGAGCTATTGGTCCCCAAAGACAAATAAGCACGCATGCCTGGAAACCTGTGTTCAACGGGCTGATTTAAAAAAAGAGGATGGCTGTCAAGGTGGCAGGAAAAAGAGCAGGTTTTTGAAGGGAATCATTTTTATAAGCAATATTTTGCACCGACAGACACTGGCACTCCAGCCAAGTATGACTGTAATCCACAGTTTGATCCTGCCATTGATAACCATTAATTTCCCCACTGTGTAAGCAATCCTCCACATATTTTGCCCTAGATTTGACACATATGTCTTCACTACTACTTAACTGTTTGAAATATAACAGAAAAGCAGCAACATTTAACAAAGTTATGTTTGTTTCCTGCACATATGTTTACTGAAGCGTCACAACAAAGAACATTTTAAACGAACCACACCTTTCTCTTGTCAGTTAGCTTGTTGGATATCGATGCTAATTGGATATTTTAGGGTTAGTCTGTTTGAAAAAAAGAGCTATTTACTTTTCCTTTTTCAAAGAAGTGGCTTGATAAGGTCCAAAAAGTCTGAAGAGGAAATTATTTTAACCAGTGGAAATGTTAAAAAGGACCAATCAGCAAAATGCGGTCTCTATCTGCGTTGGCTCTACTGTGTAGCGCTGTTGTTATGGTTGTATGAGGAGGACAAACCACCCTCTGGGCTCTAGAGCAGGATCATGTATCATCTCCACACACGCATATACCTTTAATTTCAAGGAGAGCTGTCCTCCTAAAAATTGTCCTTCAAAATTTGAAAATAATGTATTCTGTCTAATAAATTATTAATGAAGCTGGGCGAAAGGGGGCGAGGGTTACCAAGATGTTAATTATTCATTGGTTGGTGACTCCCTTGTCTACTCTCGAACCTTCTGGGATGCACACGCACACAAACTGGAGATGATTTGCTATGATTTATATCCAAGTCTGTGTCTGACTTCCTTGTGCATGTGTTCCTCATATCTTACAGTAAACCAATATGGTTGACGTCATCTGACATGTGACATCAGTGTTGCTGGTCCAGTTTCAGTTCTTTTTCAAAGTGTTTTATAAAGATACAAGGTTTTACTTCAAAATAAGCTGCTAAAATAGTCGGACACTGTCACTGTGAGTCGCAGCAGCAAATGTGAATGCTTCACAAATCAGGGCAGTTTGTATTATTATTTTTTTAACTCATAGTGTATGCCTAATCAGTGGAGCTCAACCTTCAGAAAATGCAAAGAGGAAGTATGCTCAGAAAAGCTCCCTCTATAGTATTGTCCATATTAAAACCTAACTTCCTCTTGTAATAAATAGCACAACCGAAGACTGATGCACCCAAAGTACAAATTTAAGCGCTATTGTTTTTAACATAACCTACGTGCTGTTCTGCCACAGTAGAAAAAAAGTACCTAACTTGCACTATTGTTTTACATGTAATTTGCCGTGACATCAACACTGCGTGCTGGCAGAGCACTGTTGCTTCCTGTGTATCTGAAAATACACCGTGTGGTAGGTCGCGTGTGTGACGGAGGCAGAGAGATTTAAGACCTTAATGTGAGACGAGTCGACTTCATGTGTGTCTCCGTTGTCCTTTGCTGACTCTATAAAAGCCTTATAGATGTGGCACACTGTCCACACAGTGACAGGAAGAGCAGCTGTCCCTCTGTGTGTGTGCGTGTGCGTGTGTGTGTGTGTGTGTGTGTGTGTGTGTGTGTGTGTGTGTGTGTGTGTGTGTGTGTGTGTGTGTGTGTGTGTGTGTGTGTGTGTGTGTGTGTGTGTGTGTGTGTGTGTGTGTGTGTGTGAGAGAGAGGGAAAGGAACTGACCCTCAGCTTCATGACTGCATCTATTATGTTGGGACACGGTTCACTGTTACCCCTCAGTCATCGGTTGATCCAGCTCTGAGTCAGAGGAAAAGGGATTGCTCAATATTGCTTTAATAGCACTCTGAACAGTTACCCTACCTCGTCTACTCTCAGAGGAAGAAACGTTGACCTCCTCCACTTCCTCACTGTCCCTATTGTCTGCTGAAATGTAACCGAGATGCCATGAAATGGCTGCAGCACTAGCAGTACCCACGCTCATCCCCATTTCTAATCTTGTTTATGGGAGCAAACCTCTGAAAGCGGTCTTCAGTTTCTCTAAATAAGTGTTGCTTATAACACAATTGCTATCATTATTTGGAGAAATAGACTCCCGTCTCTTGTTGACTATCACAGCTCAGCTCATATGGATGGTCAACCAAAGTGATATTTTGGTATTTCATCCCCATAAAATATACAAATATTGTAACAATGCTTTGATTACGATTATCCTCAAATATAAGTGTAAATCTGGGTTCTGCCCTTGTACCTCTAAAACTCATAACATTTGCATGAAAACAGCCTTTTCTTAGAATAGTGTAGCTAGACACAAATAATTAAATATAAAAAAATCATGATTATCAAAATGTGAAAAAAAAATGTAATACTCTATTCTGAGCGGCTCGCTTTACATCTGAACATTACAGGCAAGCACTTACTGCAGTTTACAGCCTCTCTTGTCTGGTGTGCTTGTGTCATTAACACCAGCGGCTCTGCACCTTCTGACCTACATAAAAATGAGCAGCTCTTGCACCAATATGCCAACTGTGGTGATGCACATAGTGGCTGATATCCTGTGATGATAGATATGCTATACGGTCACAAGAAGGAGCAAATTCTGTTTGCACTTGAATGAAGTGAATGAAAACACATGACAGAGCGTCACCAGGTGACTGCTATGCATCGTGTTAATAACTAGTGTGCACTTGTGCTTGCATGGAAGGATTCACCGAGCCACTAAAGACAAAACCTTGAGTAAAAATTGAGTTAGAATATGAAAAGTGTGGCAGGAATTAATTTCAAAGTAGTTGTCAGACACTCCTCTCCCCTCTCATCCAGTTTCTTGTGTGCGGTTGCTGTTTGGCCTGTAAGGTTAGACAGCTAAGTGTACCACTGAAAGGTATGGGCTCAAACGGCTCTCGCCTCTCACTTCATTATTACCGCTGCCTTTAACATGCAAATGAAACAGTTAAGGTTGCAACTTCCTCCTCATAGTTGTGACAGAACAAAGAGGCTCCTCAGTCGTAAATAAATACGTTGACAATCTCTAATATTTTAGGTATTAGTCCAAAAAGAAGTTAAAGTACATATACTTCACAATGTATTTTTACACTCCTCTCAGCGCAGGATGTTTTCTGCCTTTTTTTATTTTTTATCTGCCATTATGGCGATGAAGTGACGTGGTGCTAGCGTGAATGGTTGGTCCTGGTCTGCTTTCAGTGGCTCTGAATACCCTTGAGTGCACTTCTCCTGTAATAGCAACATGAACAATGAGAAGGAGCCATTGCAGCGCTTAATGGTTTAATGTATGTCAAGAACAACAAGCACCAATGTATTTCTGAAAGGGGACATTTTATAACGTTAACTTGGTATGTGTTGGGGATTTTTTTACATCTAAATATGTCTAAAAATAACAAATAGAAAGGTAAGTATTCAAAGCAGATACTTACATGAAATGTTTCATGAAGGCACAGCTTCCACATATTTTTAGGAGTATTACAACAAGGTTGTGCTGTAAGATATACATTTCTTATACTCTCTCTATAGAAAATACAATGA
The DNA here is from genome assembly GCF_027596085.1 of Anoplopoma fimbria. Classification (NCBI taxonomy): domain Eukaryota; kingdom Metazoa; phylum Chordata; class Actinopteri; order Perciformes; family Anoplopomatidae; genus Anoplopoma; species Anoplopoma fimbria. The sequence goes on along the minus strand of NC_072472.1, from coordinate 16,089,962 downwards.
TTATTAAAACTATCACACCTATTTATTCAAATAGGTCTAAAACATAATTCATCAACAATTATTACGTTCTTTGTAATTAAAGCACATATTTCTTTGTTCCCCATTTGACACATTTTATGAGGGGTTTCAGAAAGGATATTAACGACTATCATTCCTTTGTCTCATTTTAAACTTTTAACATAATTGTCCCTGTTCCAAAATCATCCAGGGAGATTTTTTAAAGCTTAAAACAAGTCAACACCACTCTGTAGCCACTGAAAATCAACTCCCCAGATGATAAAGAAAATTTTCACTGAATATTCATACTAATTTATCTCAACTGCGCAGTCTGCAAAGTTATACCGGACAACCAAAAATTTGTAAAAACCTCAAATACAAAAACAAATAGGCCAGAAACTTTCAGACCAGTGGCCAACAGGGGACAGGTGACAACAGAGAGCACACGCTAAGAGGATCCACCCAGAGGCTTACACTGCCAGCATCCTGCCATTTGATGTGAGGAGAAGGCTCCGCCTGTCCAACTGCCTTCCTCGCTGAGCCCCCACAGGGAGCCTGCCGGGGAGTAGCCGTGCAAAATGGCTCCAAATGAGAAGAATGATACGATGCTGACTCAGACCAGGAAAAAATCTGCCTGGTAACCTTGGAACATGTCCAGATCAAAGTCACTTAGCTCGTATCTATGCTGGATTTTGGACAACTTAGTTTTCAAAAATACTTATATGGACCCTCTTGTGTGGTGCAACTCAAACTGGAAGCCCCTTTAGCAAGAACTTTTTGTCACCTGTATTTTTCGTTGTATTGTCAAGCGAAGCCTGCTGTTTGTTGACTGTTGTCAGCAATTTGCTGAAGCTGATGCTTTGTGGACTGAGAGTTTTTTAAGGAGTCACAGTAAAAATCTGTACAAAAACAGGACAAACAACGTGAGCCTGAGTTTAAATCCTTGCAGACAAACAGCATCAGGAGATATTAGCATGGATCTAGTGACTCAATCTTACCCCACTACTGTGATGCTGCTAACAGACTGTCATCATCATTATTCAGTGTTAAGTAAACAAGGGTTATTCACTTCTCCACTTGCATTTAAAAGGGCAAACAACAAAGCTCTCTTCTCATTCTTTGTATCGCTCTATAGTTTGGTTTCACAACAGTAATGACGGTTTTTGAATATCAGAGGCCATGCTTGGCATAAGCGCTATTTTAATGGCTCTGATAGATAACAAGCGGCAAATCTGAATCAGCAACATGACACACACATGTACTGTACACACTCAAGCACTCTTGGCTCTTGTTTGGTGCAGGAAATAAAAGTAGGCCGATCGATTCAAGAGCCTCCTCTGACTCTTCTCCCTCCTACTCTACCCAGAATAGTACAACAGAAGAAGACTTTCATAGGAAAAGACAACCCTCGGTTGTAAATGTTTGCACTCAAAAAAGCAGAACTCTTGCGCATATGGCTATTTTTGGGTCATTGACATTTCTGTTTATATCTATGAGCTTGGAAAAGAAAAAGTACGAGAGCCTTTTTTTATTTGTTCAGAGTTTCACATATTGAACGTGTCAAATAGCTGTGTATGTGACTGCTGGACTGAAGAACGACAGAGTGCCAATAGAGTCATGCAGAAATTTCAAAAGGACTGATCATCAAGTATGTCCAGACCAGATCAAAATGTGCTCAGATCCTGGATGTCGAAGTATCCAAACTGGAGCAAAAACGAGTTTAATTAATCAACTGCAACCATTTTGATTACTGATTAGTTCTTTAAGTCATTTACAAAGCAAAAATTCCAATCAATCTGTGATCCAACTAATTTTCTCTGTTTTCCATTTCAGTAAACTACGTTTCAGACCTTTGGATCAGACAAAGCAAGCAATGTGAGTGTCAGCTTGCTCTATGAAATTATGATTTTAGCAGCCAAACTACTCAACGATTAATTCAATAAGGACAGATTTATCAATAATGAAAATTCTGAAATGAAATAGTTAGTTCAGCCCTAATCCACGCATCTCTTATCTCTTACATACAAAGCAGTAACTCCTAACTAATAGCAGGCAGCTGGTTATTCATACATGTAATTGTTCAAGGTGATTCAATTATGGAAAATAATGAAAACCAATTGGCAGTAATTGATAAACTACTTGACCAAAAGAGCACATTTCAATCAGTTGGATTTAGAAAACACACGTCTCCAGGAGAGAGGGGAATATATTAAGCAGTTTTGTTTGGCAAAAAAATTCCATCATTAAATTTTCATGGAGATGGATAGCAAATCATGGACTACAGGGGGCACAATGGCTTCAGTTATTCTGGTAATAGTAGGCCTTAAAAAAAAACTCTGTCAAATAACACACAAGTACTCTGGATTAGGGTACGGATAGTGTTTGAGTTTGATAGATACACCGACTGACTGAGGATTTGACTAATTTAATATACATATCTATATAGATGCAGCACATTTGATTGCAGCAGAACAAAAGTCACCAGAAGAAGCTGAGTGACTGCATACTGTTGGCACCGTTATATCAGTGCACTTCATGCAGACACACTTTTACATCATTTACCATAAAGTATGACTGTGGCTACAGTAAAAACAAGGTGCACTCAAAGTTCACCCTGATGAAAAACGTTGCACCCGCCTGCCAGCCTTGCCGGGAACACAAACACAATGCCATCCAGTCACATTCAGTTATCACACATCCTTCCTTCCATCATGTCAGGTCAAACTGCATTTTATTGTTTAAAATGCTAATGTCAACCACAGCGAATACCACACTGAATGAGGAGCCATGCGGCTCAATGTAAATTAAATGACCCGTCCTTTGAGTGCACTGGCTTATGTAAGCTGCTTGTCCCCCCATCCCTCCCCCCAGCTCTCCATCCCTGCCTTTCTTACCCTTCAGCAGCCTTATCCATCCCCTGAAACCCTAACGTCTCGTAAACACACAGCCCCATCCTAAACTGGAGAGTGCAGGGGGTGGTGAGGAGGGTGAGGAGGGAGGGGGACCCGACTCCCGCATCCCTCATTTTCTCTGCCACCTTGAAAACAACACCCCAATTCTGGTTGTGGTTCTCCATTCCATCATTGTTTGTTCACCTCACATGCAGCACCGTCACAATGCTCTTCATCCACACAAATCCCCTGGCTGCACAACGCGGACTGATGGCCTTTTTTTTTTTAATCTTTGAAAATATGTATCTAGACGGAAAAAAAATCCTGCTCCTCTTTTTGTTCCTGCATCTCCTTTCTCTCTGTCTCCCTTTCATTCTCCCAGTGTCCCTCCATCTATCCCCCCCCCTCCCCTCCTCCCTCCACCTTGCCCTCATCTCTGAGACCTGCAGCCACAAGCGCTCTACAGCAAGGTTTCGCAGTGGCTTCTTGACAATGTCACAACACCGTTTTAAAGACAGGCCTGCCTCGGTGGAGGGTGCACACAATGGAGAGAGACAGGAGAGATGATGGGGGGTTAGTGTCGGGGAGAGGAGGACGTGAGGGGAGGGGGAGGCCGGGGATGAAATGCGACAAAGGTTGCGAGCTGGATTCCAACCCACAATGTCGCGGGTAAATGGCATAAACAGGTCTCACTGAGTAAAATGCATTTTTTAAAGAGCTGCCAAAGACACAGTGAGTAGAGAGGCAAAGGGAGGTTAAACTGGATGGTGATATGATAATGCAGAGCCATTATTTCATATCCTCTATTGCTCTCATACATTGTCTCTGGCTGGATTGTGTGAGCATATGCATGCCTATACAGAGGTATGTGGTATACACGGTGTGCGGATCCATCCATCTGAATTCATTATCATCAGAAAGAGGACACGGGGAAACTGGAATGTGAATTCTCTGTGATCTCCATAAAGAAAGAAAAGGCTTACCTCCACATTTCAGCTCCGTTCGACCCTGCCTTGTTTCATCCTGTTCCTCTCTGCCGTCTCCCTCCCCTGCTCTCCCCATGACAGCATTTTGCTGCTATCTATCTCCACGGTGAGGCTCTTTCTCCTCCCTCCTTCAGTTCCTCCTGTCTGCCGTTCTCTTCCTCTCTCCAAAAATAAAACAACAAACACACTTCCCGATCTCTGTGTCTACTGTGGCTCTTCCATATATCGTTGGTTAAGTCAAGAGGCAGGTTGATTTGTGCTGTCCTCCTCCCTCTTTCTCCCTCTCGCGCTGATTCTATTCCATTCACATCACACTAAAGCCAACCCCCTCTCTCTCTCTCTCTCGCTCTCTCTCTCTCACACACACACGGCTTCACCCGGCCTCTCTATCTCCTCCCCCCTCCCCATCTCCTTGTCAGAGCGAGGTTGAAGCAGCGACGGACAGCAGCGGCCAAGAGGGAGAGCTCTCTGTGTCTTAAACTGAGCATTCAAAATGCTTCAGTGGCAAGAACCTTAATTTAAAAGATGTGCTGAATCAAGGACTCAAGACTCCCATACAATAACGTGACACGCAAAAGCAGAAGTGTGGAGGATAAGATGATGATGCAACTATGTTTTAAGATAGTCAACCTACCTCCCACAGTCTTTCTTTTACTATATTATTAATGGAAACAGGCACTTGCAATATCAAACTTGTTCATTTAGTCTCATTTGTCTTTGCCAAAACCGACATTTCTGCACAAGAGAGATAAAGGCTCACAAGCACTGAGGGGCAAAGGTGAAAATGGCAGTGTGTGTGTCTGTGTGTGAGTGGGGGTGTGTGTGTGTGTGTGTGTTAGTGTTTGTGTGTGTTTGACAGTTTGTTTATTTGTAGAGACATCTGCGTACTCCCCAAACGCAGCCGGTGTGGGTCGAGACCATAACAAACAATCAACCTGATTAACAATGAGAGCACAGGAGTGTAACAACACAGCTCGCCTTTTTCCTTTCTCATCAGTCTCTGCATCTTAAAAAAACACATACCTGAGAATTTGGGCAAGCCATTTAATGTTGGGAGAGGAGAGAGGAGTCTTGCTTCTTAGCCTACACTGCAGCAGAGCCAAGTGTCCGGCACCATCCCCCTAATTACTGTGTGGAGTCCCGTCCTGGCCGTACCATATGGCTGTGTGTGTTAGCAGGTCAATGGCTCTGGTCCGGGGAGGGAGAGGGGGAGGGGGAGGAGGAGAAGCCTGCGTTGCTGGTGGTGTGTGCCTTGAGGAGATAAGAGAATTAAAAACAGAGGCACTAGTTGATAGTAGTTAAGCAGTTTTTTGAAAAACAAGCGTACCTAGGTGTGTGTTCATCAGCGGTGGCTCATAACAGTTTGTCGCCTCCTCCAGTGTTCATTGTGTTTTAATCTGAAAAATAAGCCAATAAAAAAACAATTAATCACCTCATATACAAGTGAGTTAGACACCTCGTATTCTCGAACCAATTCCAAAGGCACATAACATTTCCTGTTGGAAATGCAGAGTTCATGTTTACACGCTTACACACATTAACAAAAAAATGTAATGTAAATATTCTGACTGGTTTAAGACTTTCCAATATTGCTTCCTGTTCTGATACCATTAATATAATATCCACTTGACCAACTGGTATTTATAATGGTAAGCATGATTTGTGATGGTCTGAGCCTCTCAAACTGACCCCAGAGGTCATTTTGTGTACAATTAGTGTTGCAGTGACACCGTGTGGAAATGTTCCAAGAAGACTGCAACAACTCAAAAAACCTAAAGCTCTTCTCTGCAGAGAAAGACATTTGTCTTCTTTAAGTTGCGTCCCTCTTATGACATATATCATTGAATGGGACATCACAAACATGTTGTTGAAACAATTGCAGAAAAATGGGCTATCTTGAGCAGTCGGAAAAGGAAAAACAAAGGCTCATTCGTAAACTTCTGTCTGACTAACTGTCCAAACCCAAAATATATTTAGTATATAATGTTTTAAACAGCAAATCATCCTATTAAAATGGTGAAAACCAGAGAATACTGGGATTTTTAGCTTTAAAATTTGTTTTACTTCTTGTTGCTCTGATTGATTAATCGAATAATCTTTTCAGCTCTGGTGTGTACACACACACACACATATATATATATATACATATATATATATATATATATATATATATATATACATATATATATATATATATATATATATATATATACATATATATATATATATATATATATATATATATATATATATATATACATATATACATATATATATATATATATATATATATATATATATATATATATATATATATATATATATATATATTCTTGTAAGTTTATAACAGAGCCGGATATTTAAAAAGAATACTTGGATCTCAGAGGTCCAGATAAAAAAACAATCTACCACCAGCCAGGAATCAGGATGAGGAAATGTGCTAAATGTCAGAAAGTTGCCCAAATGAGTTATGTGGTGAGGATATTAGATTAGTGTGAAATTCCTCTCGGCCCTCGTGGGAGCTGGTGTGGCTCTGCCAGGTGCAGAAATAAAATGGGTGTGATGTGATGTTGAGAGATGTTTCACCAGAGCTGAGAGGCTGATAATTCAACCTGAAATGCTAAAGTTAGAAAAGAATGTTCCTGCAGAGCCACCAGATTTATAAGCCCCCTGCAGAGGAAGCTAATGAAGGTTTCACACCGGCAGCTGTTTGCCTACCTCGCTCTGTCCAGCTGCAAAGGTGTGAGTCAGCAGAAACAATGAACTGGAAGCAACGTTGAATTATCTTGCAGCACTGAAATAAGATTACACAGTTCAGGATCATATTTAAAGAGGTATAAATCTACCTGTAGCTTGGTTCACCACTTCTGATCCACTGCGGGTGTCCATTTGTTGTTAGTATTTTCCCCATTCCTTCGCCAACTGTAACAGAATCTCAATAGAGAGGTTGCACTATTTGATTTTCTTTTCAACAAACACCCCCATTGCCTAATTTTAGCTTGTGGTTTGAACTTCGGTAATGCAATTTGGCACTAACAGGGAGGGAAAATCACAATGCTGCCCTCTGGTGGCTTTTAAACAGACTTGCAGAAAAGAGAGCTTAACCCAAACTGTTTTTTGGACTGGTATCCACATTGCATTGATTTCATCTTTGGGTTTTACAGATGATAATCTCTCACATTAACACCAGATGGAAGTTATATTCTACATAGCTCTGCATGGATATTATTCATTAATACAGATTTGATATTAGGTGACATCCATTAACTTGACCACGGTTAAACATTGGTTTAATGTCTTACCTGTACAGTTGAAGCTGGTTATCTGCCAATAAAAATACTGCACACCGAATGGGGGAAAGACTCACTTTTAAAAACACACATTTAAAGACACTTTATGTTTTTTTAAAATGTTTTTTTTTATCAATTCAAGAACTTTTTTTTATATCAAACGCTCAAATCATACTTTCAACTGTGTTTCACTTAAAGATTTACTAAATCCTTTCAACAGGGTAAATTCAACAACCTTTGTGACATGTAAACATTAAACACAAAACTGAAAGTAAGATACCATTTTTATGTCTTTTCCTGTTGATATTGTGCAGCCAGTTAGTTTACATTAAGTAAAAAAAGACACTAAAGACAACTGTACACAAAATTTACATTCTTCTAACAGTTCAACATGGCTTCTGTATTCTAAGCTTTTTTTTGTTTTTTACAATCAGGTCCAATATGTACAGTTCAGGGAACATAAGTTTAAACACGGGGAATTGATTTGTCTCATTGCACACTGTGAAGATGATTATGACACTGTAATATATTAAAAAAGAAAGAATAACCTGAATGATCACAAAGAGCATAAATACTTCCACCTATTTAAAACAGGGAAATTAAATCAGATTTGCTACTGTAAAGGATAACAAACCGGAATCGTCCTTGTTGGCTCTTAAACAACTTTATGACGGTAGATCTTGATGTCTAGTTTTGAAATGTTTGTCTGCATCTAAAGTGTTCTGGATGTTTATTTAAATACATGTATTTTTTCTTATTAACAAGTGAGCCATATAACTACTAGAACATTTCTGTCCTCACTGTTCATTGAAAGACAAAAACTAATTCAGGCACTGGAGGAGAATCACAATAAACTTAAAGTTACTATCTGTGCGTTGAGATGAGAATTAGAATTTTTTTGATTTTGTTCTCCCAAAACAGATCCGAAAATGTTATTTGTTTTACGCTCACTGTTTACAATCTGACAATACATTTATCATTGAGTCTCTGTTATTAAGTGTGAGTGTATGTGTGACTTGTTTATCAGTAGGTATTGTATTTCACAACAATTCAAACTTGGAAGAGGTGTTTGGAGACGTTTTGAAGCCTGCACACTTTGTACAAAAATGTATACTCAAAGTAGAAAGTGAAGAAAAGATTTTGGAGTGCTGTCCTATTGTTTAAGGAGTGCTTTAAGTCTTATACTTTTGTCATCAACTAAGGTTTCTTAAATATGACATGTATGACTAGGGTGTTGTTGGAAAGGGTCACACAAGGAATTTGACATGTTTGGGGGTACATTAATAATTTCGACGACGACATTTTAACGCCACTTCTTAGTGTGGCAGATGTAGACAAAACTCACACATTTAAAACAAAACGACCTTTCCTTGTTGAATTTATGGAAAATAAATCCCCTTTGTGTTTTTTTACATAATGTTGACTGTCAACAGATGAGGCGATTCACTGTAGATCACAAATTGTTCTCTATTAAACAATATTTTCATTAGGTGGTCTGTAAGTTCCCCATTTTAGGCTTAAATTTACACTCTTAAACAAACACCATATCTCACTTTTAAACGCACTGTCGGTCATAAACAGGATCTTTTACACAGTAGAAGGTGTGTTGTATATTTTGGCGGTGTCACGGTTAACCAGTCTCTCTCTTTTGTCCCCAAGTGTGAGAGCTTTTAAATTCACAATATACAATGAATATTCACAATAAAAGTTTATGCATCTCAAGTGACAATTTATGTTCATTGTGTCTTATCTGAAAAAGAGTCCTGGGTTCAAAAAGGTTTTGAGGTTCTTCTTGAGAAACCTTGAAAAAAACCTTGATCTGATCCACTGTTTGCTTCAAGTCTGCTATCTGGCGGTTTGGGGAGGGTATTCAGTGACGCTGGCCGGGACTCTACCACTTGCCCCTCTTGCTCCAGTCCTTAGGTGTGAAGTGAAGGCATTTTGGATCTATTCGCAAGTGTCTCTTCTGCATCGCTCTTTCATGTCCGTCCACAATGTCCTCTGAAAGAGTCAGGATGTACTGGCCCTAGATTCAAGAGACAAAAATAAAAACTTTTACCCCGAGTGTCACATCATATTTTCTAGAGCATTATTTTGGGGGGAAAATAAACACATCTGGCCACACCAATATGTGATCCGAGTCAACACCACTATTGTATTATATCAGCTGCCTGTGCTTTGGGGTCAAATATTGCTTATTTCATCAGTGATCAATTTTTATAGAAGCAAGCTTTTTTCTGATTGCCTTCTTACGATATCGCAACTATCTTCATTGTTATTTGATAGAACAATTAAACAATGCTTCTCCCTATCATCACATTAAAACATTAACAAATGAAAGATTCAGATGAAAGTCTGATGAAAGTTGTGTAAAGACTATTGACAGAAAAAAAAATTTAACCGCTCTAATGTTTTACAGTGGATGGAATCCAACTACCAAGCAGAGGGCTGGAAAATCACAAAGAAAACACACAAAACAGGATGCAAAGGTGCTCAGGATGAGGATGAAGGAAATAAAAAAGGAACACATCGTTGGTCTCTTACCTTGTAATAGTTGATGAGGTTTAGGTACTGAAGCGTTGAAATGACGTCTTCTTTCTTTACACTTGTGATCTCACTGATCTCACTGGAGGTTCAAAAACAACAGGTCAAATGAAAAGTGAGCCAATCATTAAACTGCTGTTATGAAAAAAATATTCTTGGGAGACACTTAAAGTTGGGGTTGGCAACATTTGAGAAACCAACAAGGGTATAATTGATATTTTAAAGTATCCAACCAAACAACAACCCAACTCTTTTCCAATTAAAATATTTGGCAACACTAGCTCCAAAAGTTGCTGAATCTAGCTAGACAAGGTAAACAAGTGTGCGCAGGTAGGCCCATAGACAGGCAGGTAGCCCGTTAGAAATAAATTCAATTGAGCCCAATAAATGATGGCACAGGCTTCTAAATGTCCTGTGGCAGCCACAGACACCAGATTATTTTTTTATTGACAATACATATGATTTATTGATTGCTGTCGGGAAGGAATTTTAACGACTATAACCAAAATCAATCTAAAATACATTACCAACCCTAGCTTTAAAAGGTTGAGATAAAATGCCATGAATCTCATACTTGATTGTAATCTGCGGCCTTTCTCCATTGTCGGGTTTAAGGTCCATGAGAATTTCCAAGATGGTCTGGGACCAGTAGGAACGATAGGACAAAAGACCGAGGTCAGAAAGTGGCTTCTCAGGAGTCCCCGTCTTCCCTTCTACCTTGGACAGCTCGTAACCTGACAAACATACACATAGTGAACTGATTAGCAAAGACGAGGTGAACACAGAAAAAGTATTTGAATGTACGTATATTTACTGGCACTGTGCCACTGTTTTTGATGCTTCACTTACTGAACTCAATGAGCAGTTTGCCATAGCCTCTCCGCTGGTAGGGAGGCAAGGTCAGGATGCAGGCTACGTTATAATCTTCAGTCGACTCTTTTTCCTGCACAAAGAAAATTAAGTTTTGTTTGGGAAGCCCTGTTTAATATTGGACTGTTTCCAAGATGTAATGAGTGGACTGTACATACACACTGTACCAGAAATTAAAAAGAGTTTTGCATAACTTGTGTACCTTAGAAAAGTAGCCCACTATGTGGAAGCCTTTGGAGTCATACTCTGTCATTACATAGAAGAGGAAAGGGTCTGTGTCGTAATACAAGGTTTTGTGGTCCAGGAAACACTTCGCAAGTAAACACAGGTTCTGGGAATAAGTCTGGAAAAAATATCACAGACATATATTAATCAAAAACAAACATGCTGTAAAACATTTTGAGGAGAGAGAAAAATATCCTCTGATCACTAACTTTGTTTTTCCTGCCGTCAATCTCAAAAAATGAGATGGTGCCTTTGCGGTAGATCTCGTTGCCTGGAGGATGTCTTAGATTACATTTTGTCTGTCAAAGATGTAAAACACAAGAGGATGAGCGCCACGTGCAACAATCTAGGCAGCCAGAGATTAAAGGGCTTAAGATAGTGACATACTGACGATTCTTACCAAATGCCTCTGGAGACACTTCAGGCTTTTGAGGTACTTGAGACAGAATTCACAGAGGTAGAGGATGGGCAGAGTGGTGAGTTCCTGTGGGTACGGTGAGAAGTACCAGGGCTTTAGTCGGTGGCGTCCTAACTCTATACACTCTATGTTTTTCATTCGGGTGACGATGTCGTCATGGCTGCGGTCCGACACCAGACTGCCCGTCATGCGGGGTGCAGTTGGGATGCCGTCTGAACTGTCTTGGGAATCCTGAAGGTAAACAATGTGGACATTAGGCACATTAGGCACATTTGCTGCAGTTATTTCATGCATTTCAAAATTGTGTTATAACAAAATGCTGCTTGATCAGATGGAGCATATGTATTTTAAGAGTTCTACACATCTAGAGTTCTTTAAATAAGTAACATGAATAATCACAGTGGTTGTACATGTTACCAATAAGTTGGCACTGAGGCAACCAGCACCTGTTTTATTTGACCCACTAAGGCACAGCAACATACAATCAATGGGTGTTAATAAAACTGACCTCTGGTGGTGGTAGAAAGACACTGGCTGTTTGAGGGTTGTTATACTGCAGAACCTTTATCATCTAGCAGAAAAAGACACAAAAATCAGGCTTTAAGAAACAAAAAGGAAGGAAATAAATGGTTCTTATTTACACTCAACAGTTTGGTTAAATTGAAAACAATATTGAACTTTAGTTTTATTCAATTGAAGGTTGGATTCATCAGGAGCCAGCAATACTGACAATCATGAGTCGTTCTTTAAATGTAATGACAAATTCACAGATTTAAAGGATTAGTTGGCAAATGTTTTTTTGTCAACATACTGGACACTTGTGTTTTGTAAGGATGGTTATAAAGAAATAAGCATGGTGAAAAGCTATTCTCTTTGAAGACAGTAAAGTAGGATAACAACCTAAAAAACATTAATGTGATAAATATGTTGATTTTGGATTCATTTTCTGACAAAATATTCAAAATAAATCTTAAATCCTGCTAAAAAATAATACAGGCAGTATTTGTGGTCATCTGGGCTTTTATACTGGAGAATGTTATGACCATATACAATTAGTTCTTTGACTAAGGTGTAGAATTTAATTCTATACGTATATAATTTTTTTACATTGTAGTGCTCAAAATACAGATAAAATCATGCATAAGACTCTAATATAAGGCAAACATTTGAAATGAGAAAATATTAGGGTGCCTGTAAAGATGAAATAAACTAAAGTTACATACCTCATCAGCTCCCCCACAATTAGCTTTTCTCTTCCTCCCGGGCTGCGAGGGGATGAGTCGCCGGGCAGTGCCGTTCTATAGTTACAAAGAAATGAGAAGTTGCACATTAGCCAGTGAAAAAACCACACTCAAACATTTAACAATCCAAGACTGTTTTCTTTACCGTTGTGAGCGAGGAGATCGGTTCATGGTCTTCTCGGGCCTTAAAAGTGTTGGGCTCCCTCCCGGCAGGAAAAACAGAGGCCTGAGAGGCTTCAGTTGAACTTGGCAGGGAGGGCACAGGGGGGGCCGGGGGAACCTGAGTCGCCAACGGAGGGGCTTCTACTTTTCTCTTCTGTAGCAAACAAACGTTGTTAGTCATTTGGCTTAAAATGAGAACACAGACCAAACACTTTAACCAATCAGAATTTTTGTTTCCAAACAAGAGTTTTTGATTCCAGTCAGACCAGAGGCATGTGTTCATGTGTTAACGATTAGACAGCAATGTAATGATTTAAAGTACTCCGGTTTTATGTCATGAAGCAGTGCCATCTTAATTTTATCTGCAGTCTGTTCACTGATGTGAGCTAAAACTGTGTCTAGTTAATTGGCCACAGCGTATCACATTAAGCAGGTTTTTATCAATTTCTGTTTATCTCCAGGTTAAACTAGTCAAATGTATACGCCCTATTAAAACCTGGTATTAAGATGCAACAGATCAGCTGCAACTCCACTGGTTTTTTTTAATGGCTAAACTACCTGCATCAACAACTTTCCACTGTTTCATTGTTGTGCGTTTTATGGTGTTAGCTGCTTTAGTACATGTTTTTTTTTTTTTAAATAATCGATCTTACATCTGTAGACACCAAAAGCTCATAGAATATTATATTTTCAGCAAAACATTAATGATTACAACATGAACAGAGAAAACCAGCTACCTTGAAAGATTTGAAGTTGAAATGTGGCTTGACAAGTCCAGTGCATACCCCTGACAAACATTTGGATACACTGTGTGTTAAAGCACTTCCAGATGTGATCTGCACGACCGGATCGGCATCTTCCTTTTTTATTTCGTGGTTGTTTATTTCTGGATTCCCATGCAGTTCAGCATGACCCGATAGCTGTATGATCACACAAGATGCATGTTAACACCAGGTTCAAACAAGGTCTCAGTCATTTCTAGAATGTGTAAATTCAAGTTGTACCGGTGTGGGGAGGGTTTTGCCTCTGGAAGGAGCTGTGGCAGACTGTACGTTGAGATCTAGACTCTTTCTCTGAATTGAACACAAAGGGAGAAGGAAGGGGGTTAACTGACATACGTATTAACCCTCAGATTAAAACTCAGGGATTGAATGCACACACAACTGACTAGCATCGAAAATAAACAGTTATGTGGCGATCTAAATCAAATCTGAATATGTATGAATATAACAATGTAGACTGAAAACTAATGATTTCATGAGTGCGTCTATATCACACACTCCATAAATGTTTTGCTAAAATTGAGTTGGTGTTGAGGCTTGGTTGAATATATGAAAAGAATCATTGATCATATATTCCTGTGCCTATACAGCTAGCAAACACACCATATACAGAGTTGGTGCTTTTTAATAAATTACTGATTCAAGCAGCATGCAAAATATTGTAGATCATTAGCAAAGTGACCATGTAAACTGTGGCTATTTTTTTGTAGATGAACTGAATCTTTTTTGCCCAGCAAACAAACCACCAGTGAAAAATTATTAACACGTAAAAACCCTAAATTAGAATTTTTCTTTGTGCCCTTGTGGTATAGACCACTGATAACTAACTTTTTACGATGTACACTATATATAGATTATATCCACTAAGCAATATTCATAACAGAGTAATTGAGACTGACATTATCATTAACTTTTATATTCTGGGAGCCCCTAGATGCAATACAAAGGGCTAACTAGACTGAAACATGACTTATCTCACCTTCCTTGAAGTCATCTTTTAAATTTACTCAGTCGCTTTTTTGCAGCTATCAAACCGCTGGGATGTAAAATGTAGGCTCATATAGTGTTGACTACTGTCTTCCCAATGGTAAAAAGATCCTAGCAAACCTTGGTGTGTTGTTGGGCAGTGTGAATAATAAACATAATAAACAACAAAAAATAAACATTTGGTGGCGTAGCAAACACTTACCACTTCTCTCTCTGGAGAACTGGGTCGGGAGCCAGTAAGACCGTTCTTGGTTGGCGTTTTAGCTTCTTTCTTAGGGAACTGAAGCTTCTTCATGTCCAGCCTGTCCCCTGTGACCCACTCATCCAGGCGCTTGTTGACTTTTAACACAAGCAGTTTGACACAAACAAAAAGACATTTGCTGTGATGTTTCTGTGTTACTTAATTCAGTCTGTAAAGTGAGTGCAAGTGCAGTTAAAATGTCAAAAGAAAAACAAGATGAAACACAAACTATACTCACAGTCGATATAGTGAACATAGAAAAGCTTTCTCGAAGACACTTCCTTCACACTTAAAATTTCCGCCAGCGCTGTAAGAAAAGCAGATAAGTCAAATTAAAACTCGCAATGACCTGTACTCAAATTGACAAAATTATTTTCATGGACATCCATAAAACAGCTGCTTAGACAAGCATTGTGGGGTAAAGGATTTGTGTAGAAATCACTAAACTCGAGTAGCAACTAGTACTAAAAGACATGTAACGAAAATATGCGAAATGCTACTCAAGTGTAACAAATTGCTCCTTTTATGTTTTACATTAATTGTCTTTTGGGCTTTAGAATGTTGTTCAGCAACAACAGTAACTAAAAGCCCTCACAAAGCTCTGGGGATTTAAGTGGCCATTTTTCATAACATCCTGACATTCTATAAACAATGACAAAATGATACATCAAATAAACATAAACTGTATCCCTAAATGCAAGATAAATCTAAGGTGTCACGAGTTACTAATAAATACAGGAAAATTAAAAAATACAAGTACTACACAAATTATCCAAAGAAATATTCTTGTTCTTAGCTTCTATAGTTAGTAAGAGTGGATAGTTTTACTTCTCGTGACCTCTATTATAAATGAATTAACTAAGAAAACTCTAAAGATAGGAACCTCTCCTAACTCACTGCTCATAAACAGACACAAAGAGCAGCGAACAGTTTGGTTATTGCTTTCATTTAAAATATTAATACCAAGCCAAGACGTATAGGAACCACTGCATGAACCCCACTTGGACATGAGGTTATATGTCACAGTAGTGAAGCTTAACAATAACACGTGTCACTGAGATGTCAGACTGATTTGACTAATTTCATCTGGTTCTTACTTTTCTCAGTAACGACTGGACCACTTTAGTCCAAACATGATCCTTAAAGTGAGCACATCTGCATTCTGACAACCAAATATTCAACCTAAACAATCTGTCTCAGATTTGTAAACAACAGCGTGATGACAGATGGACTTCGCCCAAGTTTCCCCCAAATAATGCCTATTATTTACTAAATCCACAAGACTTAGCTAGTTAATTAAATGTTGAACGTAAGGGTGGTTTCTGCAAGTGTTAAAATTAAATAATGTAACATTGTGAGGCCAAGCGTGCGCCCTGTGAGTGTGGTGTTTACAGTGCTTTGACTGGAGGCCGAGGCGTCTGATAACAACAGCTGAGGTTCGCTAGTTAGCATTAGCTAGCTTAGCACTGGAAAAACAACCGGACAATACTTACGCCATTCGTCCTCGTGTTCTTGGTTTTTACGAAGAACGGGGAGGCGACAGCCCTCAACAATCTCGACCTGTCGAAAACAATACATCAATTTGCATCCTGAAACTGATCAATGTCTCTAAAATAAAATTATATCGCTTGAAAACCTACCGATGATGCGTTGTCCGCCATTTTCGTCATCTGTGAGAGCAGGAGCAGGGTGTTGTGGGAAAATGCCGGTGCACAACAAAGATGATATAAACGGCAAGATGAACCTGCTTGGATGATCGTGGGAAGCGGAAGTCGTAAAACGATCCCGGAAGAAAGAAGCAGGAGTCTTCATCGAGTGGCTGGCGTGGTGCAACACCTTTATTAGGTTACGAGCTGATTTGAAAGTAAGTGCATCGACCTGTGTGTCGGGGCTGAGGCCTTATTAGGGTGACCAATTAAAACCTATTAGATTACAATAGAGTGGACAACCAGAAGAGTGAGTGCACACATCCATAAACGTAAATCTAACCAGGCACCAGCCTCATTTTATCGAGATTAAGTGACATTTAACATATTCATTCTCACACATAGTTTCACAAAGAGACTGACTGCATGAGTCGTAATGAACCAGGACAGGGGTTCTCAACCTTTTATAACTTGAGGCCTAAGGCCCATTTCTGATTATTATTATTTTTAATCTCTTGATTACATTCCCATATAAATTAATTAAAAAAACACAACATGATGAAATAATAAGGGAAATATGCTGGCCCAGTGGCCAAGAATAGCTGACATAGGACATGCAAAATACTAATGTAATCCTGCTTATTTAAAAAAAAAAAAAAGGATGGTAAAGACTTCTTGGCAGCAGGGGTCCCTCTTGACTACAACCTAAGCAAGCAAAGAGCAATGCAAATAAACAGGCTTTGTACAGAATGTGACCCTCTACATGACTTTCATTTACAACATTAATTATGGCTTAATACACAGAGGGGCATTAAATATTAGTTAGACCATATGGGATCTGAGGCTGAATAACAACCATGGAAACAATACCTGTTTTTCTCACCTACTCTACAGGCAACTATGAGTGCAGCTCAAAATCCAAGTCCTAAATCTAGTTTCCTAACCTGACCCAATCTAGCTATGAGTCTTTTTTACATGTGAGAGTGTAGAATACTGCAGTGTGATTTAGAAAATGAATTCAAATCTTGTTAAAGTCTCAAAATACTTTTTCTTTTGTCATCAGCTCTCAGCTGTGGCTAAACTGCTTCACCGCATTGGATGAAGCTATTATGCACATTTTCAGAGGCACTTAAATGCTTATTATGCTGCATTGTGTTTACTGCTCTTGCAATCATCAGGAAAATTGTGCTTAAGTCATTCAGAACGTTCTGGTTCTTGATGAAATTTACATCCAGCTTTCCATTAAAAAAAAAAAAAAAACTCTCTAATTCTCTTC
Source organism: Anoplopoma fimbria (assembly GCF_027596085.1). Taxonomy (NCBI): domain Eukaryota; kingdom Metazoa; phylum Chordata; class Actinopteri; order Perciformes; family Anoplopomatidae; genus Anoplopoma; species Anoplopoma fimbria. Next base: position 16,072,406 of record NC_072472.1, on the reverse strand, counting down.
TTAATATTTGTCTCGTTCCTTCCACAATAATACAGCTCACATTTCAAAGTTGGTCAAAGTTAGAAGTATTTGCTATTAATAGCAAGGTGTTTCCTTATTAATTCATGACATGAAACACTGCCTCTGGCACATTCATATGAAGAGTGAACTAAAAGTGGTTATGCTATAAAGAAATGTATTTCCACAGACTGCATCCGTGCTCTAAAAACCCTTGTGTACAGGATACATGAAGTATTCAGTGCTCTTAAGAACTTGTAAGTGTGGGATATCTGATTAAGCAAACAACAAATAACCATATCCAAATTAACTTAATAAACTTTGTCACAAATACATGTGAACTTACAACAGTAAGTGTTTGAGCGAATCATCTCACTGAGCGAGGGCAAAGGTTATAAATGATCTTTATTATAATCCTTGAAACAGCGTTCAGTATACAGAACTTGCATTTTTTGAGTTGATTAACCATAAATTAAACTGTAAATGAAAAAAAAGTATGACAAACAAAAAAATGTAAGAAAAAACAATCAGTGTTAAACAGCCTTCCATTCTCTTATTATTTTCAATCAGACAACATAGCTTTCTGTAGGGACAGCCTGTATATTATTATTTACCATGCATGATAGAGTGCACAGAAGTCAGGTGGCGTATTATGACAAACAGGTGAAATGGTGAATAGTGACATGATAAATTAAAATGTCAAAGAGAGCGAAGCAGTTTGACTTGAACATACGCCCGTCAACATACACAGTCACTTTCAGAACACTGCTTTCACGTGATTTTAGTATCTCCAGTGGAGCCAAATCAAATCTGTCAGTGATGACCACTCTAACCTGGAAAGGACACTGCGAAACAAATCTTAAGAAACCAGAAAAATCCATCTTGATTTAATTCACATAGGGGGCAACTTTTTTGGAGCTCCGTCTTTGGTCACAAGATTAACGGGATTTATTTTTCGCTACATAAGGCCTTAAGACCTCAGGACGAGACGTTCCCAGACTGGTTAAGGACTTGAACACTGACAATTATCCCTGCTTTGTTCCAGGGTTGGAGCTTATTCTTTTTACCATACAAAGTCATACCCGCAGGTCTGGTTCCAACTCATGGATTTTAATATATTTAAGGAAAGGTTAAAACGTATATCTGCTATTTTGACAGTAAAACTGACTTTAAGCAATACTTCTCCCATGCTACACATTGCCCTGCACTAATTTAAGAACCAATTGGTCCGACATTAAAAACAAAATATCTGCCTGGTGCTTTTAGCTTATCCAGCATAGTACAGTACATTTTTCTATTATTATTCTGCTTCTGTCCCTCCAATTAAATCCTTAATATGGTCATTTATTAAACACTCCAACTAAAGTGAAAAGATGAAAAGAGACTGATTGCAGTGTCACATTTTCCTCTGTTGAAACCCATAGAGTTAAAACACCTTTGGATGGTTATTGCACATAATAAAACTCGTTGTAACAAAAGGACTCATATCAAGGTCTTAATATAAACACATATGAACTGATCGATGCCACAGCAGTGGAGGTTATAACAATTAAATACACAATGTTGACTATTGCTATTAATGACAGAATCCAAACCTCCACCTGCAGCTTTCTGTCTGAGCAGGACTCCACCTGCTGAACAGTGAAGCAGATCTTTGATCACTGATCTGCTTCACTGATCCAGTTTGTTCCTAAAGAGACCACCAGTCTCTTCAGCTACATAATGATACATTTGGTTGTCTTCCTTCCAGCACATTTCACACATTTCTACGGTACATTTCGCTCCTGATTCTTTCTTTTTTTTTATCTACAGTGGTGACGCCCTCGATTCCAGATATTCTATAAATGTTCAGCAGAAAGCAGAGGATTGGCATATCCTCAAACATGTCAGGATACATACATTTGGATGAGGAAATAAATCGTTACGCATCACTCTGAAATTTAATATTTCATAAATTTCATTCCTAGTGTGAACATGCAACATTCGGTTGCTGTTTTCCCGTTATACTTTAAAGCATCACATAGATATATAAAAAATAAAATAAAATACAAATAAATAAAAAAGAACAAACATTGAAAAGTGCAAATGTACATTTGTTTACAGCATAACATATTAACTGTACAATCATTGATTATATACTAATAATTGTATGCTTATAATAAGGGTTACTAAGTAGCATAGTTTAAGTAAGAAATATTTCATAGCAAGTCTATTGTAAAATATTTGCATTGCCCTGCAACAAGGAGGACTCTACTAAACATTGCCAAGGGTGAATGTGAGTGTTTGCTTGTGTGTGTTTGGGTGTGTATGTCTGTGTGTATAGGAGCCTGTGTGTGGCTGTGTGTGTTTGAACCAGCATGTACGTTGACTTAAGGTGTATGTGCAAATAATGAAGCAGAGGAAACTCAAATCATTCTAGATCAGAGGCACAAAAACTGCCCAGCCAGCATTTCAAGTATCTAGCATTGTTTTGGACAACACACATCTGTCAGACATCAGCAAAGCAGAAGAAGAAGAGAAGGAGAGAAAAAAAGTTGTTTCCTTTCGTAGCTCAGGGAGGAGGCAGCTAAAGAGTCATACAACGTGTGGAAACAAGCAGATCAAAGAAATGTGTCCAAAGAGCCACACCGATTAGATTTTTTTGAAACTACAGAATTGGCTGTTTCACTTCACCTGAAACCCCATTCCCACTGTGCAACAGTCCTCTGCATCAGGCTGGAATCCGCAGTCATGTTTGATTTCACAATCAGCTCCCTGTTCACTGAATGCTTTCTCCTCTCGTGGAGGAAACAAACGTGTTATATTAAGGAGCAACTAAGGAATCATAGGGCTGGTTGCCGGGTGAATAAACACCAGTCTCTGTATAGGACTTGACATTTTTACAAACATTTCATCCATAAACTTTCTACCACCTTCAATGGTAGGGCAGAAGGTCCTGCAAAAAGGATCCATACTGGAGGTGGAAAGCGTGGAAAGTCTTCCACTGGCAGTCGGTTTGTGAAGGTCCTATTCCGTAAACAAAAGCCATTGTTTCAGCGTCTTGGTAAAGATACCTGATGAGATGATCCTACAGGAGAGTGAGAAGCCGCACAAAAACTTTCTGGAACTGAAAGTTTCCACTTTTCCTCAAGGAAATAAGAAGGTATCCATCTTGAAATCGTGTTCCTATGGCATCTTCATGTGTGCTGTCCAAAGACGAATCAATTAACGGGATTCTGATCAAAAGATAGCCTTGGATTATCTTTTTAGGCATTGGATTGATAAACTACAAGTTATTGGACGCTCCTGCACCACAATGGTCACTATGGCTCCCCATAAACCCAGGGGCTGAATCAAAATTTCTCAGTTTAAAGACACATGCTTTCTGATACTTTGTAGGGTATTCTGTTTATGTATAGTGCAGATATACAATAGTTTTGGAAGGTAATGGTGGGCTGAAAATACTATTACCTGAAGGACACGTATTAATGGGAGACAGATCAAACACATTTTCTTTTTCCTTGAATAACAAACTGTTTAAAAGAGAATATTATTCTGTACAGTTTGGTGGTGCAGCACAGCTTTCTGATGATTTTATGTGCTGGACTTGTGTATGTTTTTGTAGAAATATGTAATGTAAAGATAGAGAAAGAGAGACTATATGTTTGCTTACTATCCCACTGAAATGTGCAGGCGTCCATATCCAATAGCCTCTGGACGTCTTAACGCTCTGACTTAACTTTGTAGCGCAGAACCAGGTAAGTAGCCAGTCTAAGGATCAGGAAGAAAGCCCCCAGCACCATGAAGTCCACGTAGAGCTTTGCGTCCTCCACATCCAACAGCTGCAGGACCTCTTCTGGTTTTTGGAACTTACACACCACTCCTGGACACTCCAGCTCCGACCGGTTCATCCCATAGATTGAGAGTATCACCCCCTCAAAGCCGTACCTGAAAGACAACATTTATAACTTGTGAACCCAGGCTCATTTAAAGAGAATCGTTTCAGATAACAAAGCCTCGCCACAAAGACAGAAGACAAAATACATGAGGCAAAAGTCTTAAAATAGTGGCTGAACTGTCTGTGAAATTTGAACTACATAAACTAGTTACAGTACCTGACGTAGGAAACATAAGAGCTCCACTGTAGGTATTTGGGAATGGTGTCAAAATTGACAAAGAAGCCAGAGAAGAGGAGTACAGGTATGGCTGTGACTGGACCCACGAAGGTTGCCACCTGTGGAGCAAGTTAGTGACATTCAAATAAATAACAGATACTTAGAGGAACACTTAGTATTGCACTTCTATAACATTGTTGGACTCACGATGGACAGTTTAAGAAAAGGATCAAAGACAATACAGCAGAACCAGAAATATCGTCGTATTTATTCGACTCATTCTTCTTTGTGGTGCCCACATTACCCACAATGCAACCCGACCACTAACAGTTCAGCTGGAGATTTAGGTGTGTCATGCTAGTGAGAGCCAATGTAGCCTCGAGCCACTGCCCTCAAGAAGAGATGAGGAGCAGGCTACAGAGGTTTTCTCACTTCTTTCTAACTCCACCAAACCGTAATCAATTACTCTTTGTTCATTACTCATTATAAAGTGATAACATTAGTTTCATAATTACTCTGCAGTAAAATTATTGTGTTACATTACCGTGTCAAGTTTCATTGCACAGTAAAGGTCAAACGCCCAAGTGAAGTTAAAGAATCAAAACACATTTTCTAGAGGAGGAGGAGGACTTAAAAGTATGCATGTTTGCCTACCTGCAGAGACGTGGATGCAGCCCCTATAAGCAGACCTAGGGATTGGGCCACCAGGGCCGTGGATGTGGACAAGGCCATGAAGAGCAGGTAGCGACACGCCTCTGGAGGCTGATCAGTCATCCAGTACACTATACTACAGTAAATGATTGGACAAAGCACCTGTAGAAGAGATTTTGTAGTGTCGCTTATTTAAAATATACTGTAATCATGTCCAAACCATTATGTGCTCAATCATTTGAATATTACCTGGAATGGTATATCAGCCATGGTTTTGGCCAAGTAATAGGCCTTCAGGCTGTACCAGTAGTTGAGATGTTCCCTCATAAACACTGACATCTCCAGAGGAACTGTGGAACAACAGCAGTATTAAAAAAATTCCCGCTTCAACCAGAAAAACAGACAAAAGCAAATCAATGTTTCCCATCTCTCCCAAGACTCAGCATCTTACAGGTAAGGACGGTGGGCATCAGTGCAGCAAACATGAGGAACAACATGGAGAAAAAGAGGAAACCGGTGTTGTTGAAGACCTTGCTGGCATCATTTCCAATGTTGAGATAAAGCAGGCCAATTAGCACTCCAATACAAATATGGGACATCACCCTGAGGTGGGTCAGCACCTTGAAAACACAAAATAAACATCAACACTACTCAAAAGCCTTCAATTGATATCAGGAGTCTAACTAAACCTGTTTTTTAGAAATAGGCTTTGCCTGTTACAGTCAGAGTTTGAGCAGAAATAGACGAATAATAATTTTACCACGTCTCTGCATATTGTTATGAAAGTTCTTTTGAAGAGGATGCAGAACTGTGTGAATGTACTGGTGGCAAAGCTATGTTTCTCAAGTGTTCCTGTTTCCTGTGGAGAAAGACAGTGAGGACAAAGAGTTAATTATGTAAATAATATACACTTATAAATGATAAATATATATACAATATACAGTACACAGATACAAAACAACTTTTGAAAGGCATATGCTTTCCTAAGTCAAGTTTTGAAAATAAGAAGAATACAAATAGTCTGATTGTTTATTAATTTTGTTCTTGTTGTTGTTTTTTTTAAATTGCGAGCGTATTTTACATCATGTAATAAATATGTTATCTGAGTTCATGATTCAGAATGTATTCAAGTCGTCCCTAATCTGATGCTGAAGAGACAGTTCACTTTCTCTTAACAATGTTATAATGTTAGTATAGACAAACCTTTTTTCCCTAAAGGAATTAAACCTCTAAACACACAATGCACACTGTGTGTGCACCACACTCTAGGTAATGAATGATGGCAGGTATTTTGAGTGGAAGTGGAAGGTCGCTTTAGTTGCAACAATATATTAAATCATGTAATCAGAGAAGATGAAGGTTTGGGGGCTTTAGTCAGAACGATATGGACGTATATGAGAATGAAGAACATCATAATCTCTGGTTATTAATGTAAAGGTTACTTGCTGATGCCTACACCGAAAACAGAAGATAGAAAGGGCAACAGACAAAATCAATAAACTGATCAAATATTGTAGCGAGTAGAAGGGGAAAAAAATGCATCATACAGGAGTAACCGTATATCAGAGAGCTCTTGGTGGTTGACATTTACAGTTTTAGTATTTAGCTGATGCTCTTATCAAAGGTGAATTATGGGGCTGAGAGAGCAAGTGAGAGGAAGTGAGAGAGGCTGAGGAGAAAGATCGATGGAGTGGAGGAGAGGGGGAACAGTTTGGATGATGTGTACAGGAATGGGTTACAGGACTTCCTATGGGCTTCCTTTACTGGCTGTAATAACTTATTTATAAAAATTAAAAAATCAAGTTATTAGAGTTATTGTGATCAAAATAGACGATACCGCCGCTATTTTATTATATCTTGTTTAATAAGGATGGAATTAGGCATTTCTATCACATTGTGGTTTTGCAGATTTGAAATATAAACTTCACTTTTCATGTAAATGCGTAGATCACTTATTTCTTAGTGGAAGCAGTTAATCCATCAGAAATCACTGAAGTCTGATGCAGTTTCCTGTTTTCCAACAATTCTTTGACATTATTAAATGTAGGTATTTTCAGTGTTCTGTGGTTATACGGCTTACATTTTTTATTGCTACGTGATGTGAGTTTATGACGTGTGTTAATCTTAAACATGTAGATGTGGTGCTGGGTGAGAGGGTTGTTACAACTCACACTGTGACAATGAGAGGGAGAGGAAGAGCCATTTTTGTCTCTGGAGTTCTTCTTGCCCTCCTCTGAACACAGTCCACCCTGGACAGCCTCAAACAACACTGGATTCAGATCCCCATACTCCCCTGACGCCACCTCAATGACTGAGGACAGAGAGGACAAGCTAGTAAGAACAAATACACTGACAAAACACAGACACACACTTGTACTAATGGAGATGCTTGACTTACTGAAGTCAGCAGGGTTGTGATATGTTGGACAGTGGAGGCCCAGGTTCTTCAGATAAGGGATGAGGTAAGGGACTGTGCCCTTGTATATGCACTGACCCTGACTGAGGATGTACAGCTGGAGGAGGAACACAGGTACAGCGTATTAAACATTGTTTCCAACACACTAACTGTCTGAATAATATATGAACAAAACAACAGAACTGTGTATCGACTGCTGCGCTGCTTGTCAGCTGGATCAAATGAATCATGCTAACCTGCAGTGCCCTGATCTGAGCGAGAGCTAATGGAAAGCTAAATGTGTTCAGCACTAGAAGGACTCAAGTTACCTTATCAAACATCTCAAAGAGCTTGGCACTGGGCTGGTGAATGGTGCAGATGATTGTCCGTCCTCCCAGAGCCAAAGACTTCATGAGGGAAACCACCTGGAAGCAGGACGCACTGTCCAAACCACTAGGATGGGACACAAGACGAGACGGAAAACCATAGAGACATTATTTAATCTGTACTTATGTTGAGATTTCAGTCATTTAAACCAGCCAAATAATGTCCTACCTGGTGGGCTCGTCAAAGAACATGACAGGAGGATTGTTGACCAGCTCCAGGGCGATGGCCAGTCTTTTACACTGGCCTCCAGAGAGACAGTTGGTGCGTGTCTGAGCACACTCCTGAAGACCCAGAGCAGTCAGGATCTCATCCACCTTAGACACAATCAGAAACAAATGAGGAAACACGATGACGCATATAACTGACAGTAGGGGTGGGCGATAAGGATGAAATATACAATCATGGTACATGTGACCTTATATCATAATGTTGATATATGAACACTTTTAGTTTTATCCATTTATAGGAAGTCACGTGACATTAATGACCAAAGTGTTATTTCATCTATAAATCAAATGGAAATGCCTGTATTTAGCTTATCCAGTGAATCAGATTTTTTTTTTAAACAGGATATGTTGATGCACAAATATTACCATAAAGAAAGCTGGCTCATTAATATACAATACAACCCATAATGACTACTAGCTGAGCACTACTTTGACACATTTCTGTTGTCTTGCCCACCTGTTGCTGAAAATAATTCTGTAAATTAAAATGCAATCAATATATTCAACTTACAAGCTCTTTTTTGACCTGCATGCTCTCATTCAGTTTCAGATTGGCAGAAACCTGAAAGACAGATAGAACTCGATTGAAAATTAGGATTTAATGAAGTATTTAGCTGGGTTTTTTTTATCTTTATATGACCTCACCATCATGGCCTCCCTCACAGTGAGGTGTGGCAACAGCATGTCATCCTGCATGATGTAGCAGGACATCTTCCTGAAGGTCCTCAGGTCCCTCGGTCGACCATTTACCATGATCTGGCCCTTCATGCCTGTCTCCCTTTTCCCAAATAGAAAAATAAATTATATAACAGCCATTTTTTAAGCAGTGAATTACGTCAAAAGTATGATCTTCCATATCTCACCTGTACCCCGCCAGAATATTCATCAGAGTGGATTTCCCAGCACCAGAAGGCCCCATTATGCCAATCAGCTCTCTGTTGCTGAATCTTCCAGACAGACACTTGAGGAGGGCTTTGTAACCTGACAAAATGGGAGGGAAAGCTGTTATTTATAGTGCTCTTATTGATCTGAAATGTTTCTAATCAATCATTCACAGACATTTACATTTAGTATCTTTTTATGCTACATATTATTACAAGATCTACTTAATATTGCTAAAGTGTATTTTGAACATTCAACAATAATCACAGAGGAGAAATAACTGGTTAAAGACCAGTAAAAATCTAATTGAGTAAAGATGGAAAAATATAAGCACAAAAACCAAAGCAAGTGTATAAAAGTGAGGTTTTTCAGAGCTAGATTTAACACAAGCCATTGAATGTATGTTGCACCATCTCACACATTAGAGGTCAACTATTGAGTAATGGAATTCCTCTTAAAATGCTTCTACAGATAATTATGCAGACAGCGAGCCTAATTACACTTCAGCATAGGAAGTCACTGGCTGCTAATACTGAACACCAGGAACCATCAGGCAGATCTAGCAGAGCAGTCAATCATACGTACGTGGTGGGAAACATTATCATACATCACTGTAAAAAACAACAACTAAAGAAATGAGGTACAGAACGATTTAAGAACATGGTTTCCTCAGTGTCGCCAACAGAAAAACCACAGACATTACTTCCCTGCAGTGGTTTTGACAATAGTTGAAGTGGTATGGCCTTCTGATGACGATCATGATGCAAACCAGTTTTAAAACTGACTATCTAAAAGCTTCCAGATGTGGAAAGTTAAAAAGGCACTGTTTGTATTCTTTCTTGTTGTCAAACCCTCAACCTCACCGATTTCTGCAGGGATGCTTCATCCTGTCTCGATCTGTGTACGGGGCTCAGCAGAGCTGCCAGCCCCCTTAACCCTCACTCTATGAGTAAAGTGGCCTAATGGCAGTGCCCCCTCCTCCCACGCAGTGTTATTACATCAGAGTGCCTCCATTCAGACAGCAGAGCATCCTGCTGTCGGTGAAGCAGCCCTGCTCTGGCATGTGGTGCATACTGATGATCCAACCCTGTGCATAATAAACGAATCCTGATCACCCAGTCTCCCGAAAGCTGACCTCAGTCCCCTCACTGTCAAAGACACACCGATTTAACAGCATGTGACAGCGTACATTAAGTCTGATCTCATAGGAAATATCAAAGTAATTGTTAGACAAATTATTATGAGTCACGGTTGAGGTGGGGTCATCACATGCCTCAAATTGGAGCCGTTGACACAAATGACAACTCACTTCTCACACTAGGAATATCACATTGCCATAAAGCAGTATGATCTGAAGAAAAGTAGTTCCTTTCCCTCAAACTTGATCAATGTTTGTTTCTTCTGACAACTATTCTAATCTCAAAGGACTGTCTACACAAACTCTGGGTTCTGTGATGAAATTTGAGTACCTGTTTTGCATATTCTGTATTCACCATGTTTAATTGACTACATACAAACATACACAGCACAGCCAGGCAGCCGCTGCACCATAGAAAAGGCATTTCATCACAACAGGATAATTGCCTTTTTATATAAAATGCCTTCATGTGCATGTAATAGATTAGAATGTATTTTAAAAAGAGTACTCCCTCTAGTTAGCATTTCAATTTTGTATATGGTTGGATGTTAGAGAAGTACAATTAAATATCATCTTCCACACAGGAAGATGAAATGGGAAGCTTGTCTAGTCTTGTCTCTGACTTAAGAGACATCACTTAAGGCAATTTATCAGACTTTGCACAGCTTCTTCTAGAGACACAAAAGGCAATGTACTATTCTTTCACATGTGCTACTCTACAAGACCTGTAAACAGACTTTGATGTGTTAAGTCAGTGGAGTTCTCTTCTAAATTAAGCTATTTGAACTACGAATAACTATATAAATCAACTCAGTTCAAGCTAAAATACTAATTATGGCTAATTGTAAGCAGCTTTAAAGAAATAAAAACATGTCTTTTAGTCTAAACCAATTTCTCCAAGCTTGTACACACAGAGGGGATGAAAGAACCAAAATGAAGCATTAAGCTGTCTGATGTCCTTGATAATTCTCTATTGGTCCATCCCCCTCACATCAGTACATTTAGTAGACAACATACTCACCCTTTGTATAAACTGCTACCATTCTTCACATGACAAATACATATTACATATATACAGACTCGCATTGACCTCTGTTGTACTTTGTCTGACCCTATGGTCTACAACATAGCAGGATAAATAACCAAATACAAGGCTTCTTTATATTTAAATCTAATTACACCTAATCATACATTTTCATAACCATCCTGCAAGAAAATTACCAAACGTGAGTAGTGAAGCAGCATAGGTCACTTTACCTCACGCTCATAAATTTGAGTTATCGTGTGCATGGTGATGCATTTTAAAAGGAGAACTGTCTAAGCAGCACAGAACATGTTGATCAGGAGATGTGATTTTATCTGAAAAGATGACCACGCTCCTCTTTTGTTCTAACAATTCAGCAATGCAGACGCAGAGACTCAATTGCAGTGAGTAACAAAATGCAGAGCTGATATCACCTAGAGGCATGTAAACCTCTTCCTGCTTTCGATCCCTCTTCCTGTCCTCCCCATTAGGTGGCTGGCCCAGTATTTCACCGGTTAGGAGATTCCTAAACAGGAGGAGAATACCCTCAACATGAAAGCAGGTCACAGCAACAACAACCTAACAGTGATAAATGGCCAAGAAGAACCTCTAACAAATGCAGACGGTGGGCAGCTCATATATCACCTTGCCTTCCTGAGACCTTTTACAATAAAATAAACAATTCTACATTCACTGCTTTACAACGTCTTCCTCCGCAATCTCATTTTATTGGCCACAGACATTATAAGGAGTGACTCATAATAATAATAATAATAATTAAGCCTTTATTAGTCCCACAATGGGGAAATTCGGTTCTCTGCATTTGACCCATCCCGGAGGAGCAGTGGGCTGCAATGAAGCGCCCGGGGAGCAATTTTTGGAGTTAGGTGTCTCGCTCAAGGACACCTCGGCATGTTGCCTGTAGAGGGGTTCGAACCACCGACCTTGTGGTTGCAGGTCAAGCGCTCTACCTCATGTGCCCCAGCCGCCCCATAAGTATGGTGTCAGTGTCTCAAACACTAAAACACACTGAATTACAAATGACATCATGGGTTCAAGCTCCTTGTTCACGTCATCCTCTTTCCTCTATCAGCTGCATATCGTTCAACAGAAATTACAAAAAATTATGTATTTTTTCAAGGAGAAATAATCTCTGACTACCAAAAACCCACAGCAGAACAACAGCCTCAAGCTCCTTGTGATTACACCTGCTCTACAGCTTTGATTCAGCAGACAGGAACTGCAGCTCTGAGCTTAGCTTGTCAAATGAGACACAAACACCAACAAGCCGCTCAGTGTAAGCTACAGTTCATGTCAAATGTAAGCGCAACACCCTGATTATATTACTGTATGAGTGGCAGAGGTAATTGGAGAGGCAGAACAGGGTTATAAGGAGCTGGATGTTAGTGAACTGGAAGTACATGACGGGAGGTTCAGTCAGATTGGAAGTAAATTGGCAGGCGAGCGTCTCTATGAAAGGCAAAGCTTAATTAGTAAGAGCTGAGACACTTCCTCCTCACACATCAACAGCCTGATGAGCTGAAGCAAGCACCGTGAAGAGTCAACACAAACAAAAGCAGAAACCACAGGTTGATTTTGACGATACCACTAAAGACCGGCATCAAATGCTTTCTGATCCTCCACATGAATCCTATCCATACATTCAGGTTCCACAGGGGAACAACAAACAGTCCTCTGTCAGTCTTTCATATTCCACATCAATGTTACACAAGACTGAAAATAATATACAGGACAACCATCCATCCATCCATCCATTTCCTTCCGCTTATCCGGGGCCGGGTCGCGGGGTCCTCCAGACGTCCTTCTCCCCAGCAACACTTTCCAGCTCCTCCTGGGGAACCCCGAGGCGTTCCCAGGCCAGACGAGATATATAATCTCTCCAGCGTGTTCTGGGTCTACCCCGGGGCCTCTTACCAGTTGGACGTGCCTGGAAAACCTCTAAAGGGAGGCGTCCAGGAGGCATCCTGATCAGATGCCCGAGCCACCTCAGCTGGCCCCTTTCGACGCGAAGGAGCAGCGGCTCTACGCCGAGCTCCCTCCGGATGTCTGAGCTCCGCAGGACAACCTGCAATGCATAATGTAAGGCCTCTCCTAAGGATGCTACGTGGCGAATGTTAATAGAGGATTCCTCTGAAGTCCACCGTCCTCGCCCTGCTAAGCATACAGAACGTAACAAGAGCAGCTAAACATAATAGTTTACATGGGTGGTTTATTGACAAGCAGAAATGACCAAAGGTTGGAGGCTCATCATCAATAAAGGCGGTGATTTGAAATACTGTTCATATTTCATGAGTAGATCAATCGTGGGCCTGACTCACCGCCTATCGTCAGACAACACAGGGAAGAGAGAGGCAAGCAGTTTGCCAACCTGCGAGTGTAAATTATTTACTATGTCTAAATTCTGCTGAGAGCAGCAAAGCTTACCAGCACACTGCCTGCTACAACATGGTGTAAGTCTGCAATTGTGTGTGTGTGTGTGTGTGTGTGTGTGTGTGTGTGTGTGTGTGTGTGTGTGTGTGTGTGTGTGTGTGTGTGTGTGTGTGTGTGAGGACAGGGCTGGGCTACATGTGTCAGAACAATAGAGCAAAGCAAGAGAGGCAGACTAACACTGAAAAAAATGTGATTTGTCTTAAATGTCACTACGGCTTTTAGATGATATTGATCTTCATGGGTGGTGCTTGCTTGTTCTTCATCATGGTTACTATGTGAACTGAGCTATGCAGTACCTCTCCTCCTCCACCAGGGACCCTCGCGGATGGTGTAAGAGAGCTCATTGAACTCCAGGTCCACGGCGGAGCGGCGTGGGAGGTGGGAGAAGCGCTGAGCCTCGGTGATGTGGTTCTCCACTTTCTTCAAGTGGATGATCAGCGGCGCCTCCGGAGGAGCTCCACTGTGGAGTTTGGTCTCCTCCATCGGGATGCTGACCGAGCCCTGCTCCAGTGTCCTCTCGGCCATGCTGGAAGGCTGCAAAGGAGGACAGACATGTCAGTCTTGACAACTGTTTTCAAGCTCAACTCCACTCTCCTGCTTCAAAAGAGAAGCCTCATATTTTTAACCTCAAGAGCATCAGATGCAGATTAAAATGTACTGGCCAGCAAGGCAAACAATTCATTGATTGGATTTGGTTCCTTTGTTTTCTAATTGGTGGACTGATTCATAGAAAACTAGGGCCTCAACAGATGTGTGGACACAAAGGTGTTGCAGGAAGTATTTTATGATGATTGCAGATACCATCTTCAAACTAGGTGCTGGTTATGATCTGATTATAGTTTATTTTATGATTATGAACTGGCTGGTTGAGGGGAATGAGATTCTGAGTGTGAGGAGTCAGGATCTGGTTTCAGTCCTGCAGCACGCTTATACTGCTGATTCACATAAATTTCCTTTTAGACGAGGCGGCCTGTCTGAAGTGTCTTCTATGATATGTATCCATTAGCTTTACAATAATCTGAAACTGAACCATGTTGTTCCACCAAATATCAATATACCCTAGATGTCAGGAGGTGTGACAGCACGAGATCCAGTTGCCATTTCTATTTCATTCATCAGGTAAAATTCAGTTGTTATTTAACAAAAATATGCTTAAGAATTATGTGCATGATTCAAATGAGTTTAAAAAA